>NW_020525270.1:0-125589 GCF_003368295.1 Carassius auratus
AACCTGTCCACTCTTACTCTCAGGAGCCAATCCAGAGTAAAACAAGAGAAAGGGCCTCATGCCAGAATCAGTCAATTTGATTTTACCTTTCTGACCTAGACTTGGCTACTTGGCTTGGCCAATGAGCTGGATTTCCAAACTGAAATTCTCATGGTAGGAATATGTGATTTTGATGGATGTACATGGTCTGTTTCCCTTGAGGGAATGAAAAAGAAAAGACAATAATGCTCTCTTTTTGGACTGACTATGCAGAGTCAATTTGCAGTTCATCTTGGTTTCACATCACTTCCCATCTAACTAAAGCTCCTCACACCCGACCCAGTTAGCAGACAACACCTGTGGTCTCCATTCAAAACAAAAAATAAAACAGAGTTATAGTTTGCAAAGGTTTGTCAGATACATTTTTCATCAATGATACAGGTTGCACAGCACAGTCAGCATCAGTTACCAAAAAAGATACATGAAATCCAAGATGGTCCATAATCCAAACTTTAAAAAACTGACAAATAAAGAAAAAAAAAAACAGGAAAAAAAAAACAGCTGCTTCCAAGTGCCTGAGGCAATGTCTTGGATTCAAAATTGAATTTAAATCTGGAAATAAATAGAAGGTTTTTGCATCTTGAAAAATTCCAAAACAAAGAAATGTTATGACATGAAATAAAAACCACAATAACAGCAGCCAGTTTGTACAGTTGGTCAAAGGTTTTTTGCTTCCAAACTTAAGATCCTGTTCTCCCAGATCATCTCAAATCATACAGGAGAAAAAAACCATCAGGATTTTTCAAGGACAAACCAACACTAAGACATAAAATCATGCAGAACTTCAAATCACCTGCCAGCCAAAGATGAAATTATAGCCTGAGCCTAAGCAACCAAAGCATTTATCATCTTTTACGTTCAAAGTCTTTGTTCCAAAACCTAGCATTTCCTTGAATCAAAGCAAAGTAAAGAGGTGAGGGGGTTAAATGAAAAAGCAGCTCTTGTTCAAGCCCCCCCCCCCCCCATTATCAGCCCTTCACCCCACCTCGGTTGCACTTGAATCTTTTAGCCACGCGCTCGCAGTTCTTCTCTGCCAATTTTTTTGTGCGTTTCTTCTCCTCTTTCTCCTCACCTCAAACCTGTCAAATCCTATAAGCGAAAACATATTGAACGCACACTATTTTCTTTCTTTCTTTTTTTCCTGTTTTTCACAGGACTGATGGATTTTCAATCTACGAAACATTTGTCTGCATGACATCACCCATGGGTTTTAACTGCATTATTTCACCAGAAACTGTAGTAAGGAGAGAAACACTTTCATTACCTTCATAATTCACTTTGGAAAATCTTCCTCAGACACCCCCTTTCTCTTTAAAGCTAGTTATTACTACAGGAGCAAAAAAACCCATCCTTGCTTGTCACAATGGCATGCATTTAATTAACTGTGATTGTGATTACAAAACACTGTGGCGGATGAGATTCCTGGAGGCTGACCTTGATAAAACTGCTGTGCATGGTCATCAAATTCTACGTCACACTTCCTTCTCAAGTGGTTAAGCAGATCAAACTCTACTAACATGCATTAACTTTATACTAATTGAGCTTGATTTAGACAGTTGGACTACCACACATACAGTATTATGGTTAAAAAATTTGAGGTCAGTAATTTTTTTTTTTTTTTGGCAAGAAGGCAATAAATTGCTAAAACTGTACTCCTACAAAAGATTTCTACTTCAAATAATGCTATTCTTTTGAATTTTTCTATTCATCAAAAAATCTTACAAAAAAAAAAATCAATTGTTTCCAATAATGATAAGCATATTAGAAAGATTTCTTAAAGTCTCATTGACACTGGAAGAAAAAGTCTGCTGAAAACTATAGTTATAAGTTATTACCTTTCACAACACCACAGACCTGCATTTTGGCTCAAGCAAATATTCTCACAAAAAGGGATTTGTTTAATTTTTAAAGTGAGCAAGTGGGAGATTTTAAGGCGACATTTCTGTGCCAAAGGTTTACAGAAATCAACAGTTTCTTCTAGGTGAATAATTACTATTTTATCATGGTTTGGAAAAATCACATCTGATTGGCTTGTAGATTGTGGGATGCCAGCAGACACAAACACACAGCAGACTCAAGGTAGCACGTCTTACCTCGGCGTGTGTGGAGGGTTATTAAAGGAAGACAAACAGCATGCTGAGAGATGTGACAGGCCTGAAAGACCCAGACGAGTCGAACGACGCCCCCTGATGACAGACAGCCACACGTTCTTTAGAGTACCGTTGTCCCGGGACATCTTGAGCAGCATGGGCAGTTGAGGCCACTTGAAGAGCAAAGTGCAAACGTACACACAAAAGTTAATAAGCCTGGATAAGGGCTTTCTAATCTTACATTTAAAAGGTAACGAGTGACTAATGGAGCTAAATAAGTGCTGCCTGAAATGAGATTTGGACATAGTTACACTACTTTTACACTCTAGGCCAAAAAAATACACCAGCCATAACAGCCACAGCAATGACAAACAAAAGAATGTGTTAACAACAGTTAACATCAACTCGCAATGGCTTATCAGTCATCACCAGGTGCCATGTAGTCTGGTGGGTGTGTCACAAATATTTTACAGCCTTCTTTGATTCAGTCATTCACGTTTTCTTTTGAATGAAGCGTGTTATTTGAAAGAAATCTAATCTCGGTGCCAGACATCACTGCAACTGTCTGATGATAAAAGTCAATTGTTTATAATTTGTTATAACTGAGAAGAAGAGAGAAACATATGGGCCATTATAAATGACTGCAAATGTCACTCACAGAATGTCTAAAGCAATCAGAGAGGCTGATTTCACAGGTCTGTCTTATTCACTTGACTATAAATAATCCTAGAAGACTCCCATGAAGCGCAATGAATGAGTGTTGTGATACAGGTGGGCCTTAAGTTTTACAGCTACATTTTAAAGTTACAGTGTAAACCATACAACAAAAATACACCATACAAAGTTTTTTTTTTTTTTTTTTAAATCATATCAATAAACAGGAAGTCCTCACACTCCAAACTTTACACACTGGTTGAGCCTGATTATTATTAACTGCAACAACAATAACAATTGAAATCACAAAATAAAACATAAAAAGGATGAATTTAATTATAATGCAAAGTATAATAAATAGAAATTCACTATGAGATTCATTGAAGATTACATTGAAAAGTGTAAAGTGTAAATTATAAAGAGTAACTTAAGTTGTGTTAGATGAAGGCAAATGTGATTTACATGTTAAAAAACACGGAGCTGCTTCCGTGTACAACTGTTGGCACAAGCTACATTAAAGTGATTATTGCATTTAGAATATAGATATTTCACTTTCAAAAATGCATCGATTCGCTACCGAATGCCTTTGTTCCCCCCACGGATGGGTGAACCAACGCTTTTATGTTTATGTTTCAGGCAAACCAACTGAAATAAAACAAGTTGAAATTGAAGTAA
The DNA here is from genome assembly GCF_003368295.1 of Carassius auratus. Classification (NCBI taxonomy): domain Eukaryota; kingdom Metazoa; phylum Chordata; class Actinopteri; order Cypriniformes; family Cyprinidae; genus Carassius; species Carassius auratus. Next base: position 3,459 of record NW_020525270.1, read on the forward strand.
AGAAATTACTAAAACTAAATCAGAAAAAATATATAGGCTATATATTAAAAGTAAAAAAATATATACAAATAAAATATATTACATAAAATATAGTAAATATGAAAAAAACAATAACAAAAAAAAATACTACAATAATACGTAAATTATGCTTAAATAACATTTACGAAATTGTCCAGTAACAAGAAACAAAACAAAAACTCTAATTTCAGCAAATAACAGATTTTGATATACTGCACTTCTAGAAGTCTCCTTACATATTATGCACACTCTCATTATATGAAGATTCCAGTTAAACCAGTTTCTGAAAAAAAGATATATATATTTTTTTTTCAAGTGGAGCTGGCCACCAAATCAAGGCCACAGATTTGTGTGACCAACAAAAAAACAAAAAGTGCACCATTTATATTTATGTGTGTTTGTCTGTGCACACAAAACAGAGCACTGAAAATGCATTGTTAGAGTAACTCAATAGAGGTGGATGCATCTAGTCTGACATCTTCAGACCACACCGACCTCATTTATGAGCATGCTTTCAGCTACAGGACACACTTATTTGGAGGGACTTATTGGACCTCTTCACCTATACCCAGGTGGGCTGGTTAAGGAAAGACATTTCATCACTTTAAAAGAGGAGAGGGGGGAAAATTTTATCAGCAGATCTGAGATCCAATGACAAGCAGTGAAGCGAGGCGACTTGGGTCCTTGCAAAGCACTCCATACAGGCCTGATACTCCCTGGGGCTTCGCTCTCCATGTGTGGTCCCTCTCTGTTTCTCTCAGGGCCTGTGTGCCTCCGTGCACATGGACAATATGACAACACTGACGGCCCAAGATGAGCCAAGACAAGAAAAACAATCAAGCCAGGGCTGTGAACTCGACTGTGAGAGCTTGATTTTCACTGCCGTCCACTCCCTATCTGAAAGTGGCTGACAAACACACATATACACACAGGATCTTCTCTTTTTTCCACACTCAGCTTGGTAATGTAGCTTAATGGAGTGATGGTAAAGATCCAAATAAAACATGCCCCCCCCCCCTTCTTTTACGTCTTCCATATGCTTTGATTTCAGTGCTCTGAAAGGAGGGAAAATGATTCATGCTGTTGGCGTGCGCAGCGGAGCTGCAGCTGGACGCTGCACCTGCAACTCCCAAATCTGGGAAAACAAGCTCCCGGGAGCAGGAGGAGAGAAACACACACACATATACATGCAGAATACCTCGTCACCATTCAAGGGCTAACTGATTACTTTGTACACAGAAGAGCAGCTTAAACTCTCTGGTTTATAGAAATTACATTCGTTAAAAGATACATTCATTAAAACAGCCACAAATGAAGAAGAGATCGTCACCTTCGTGATTCAAGCCAATAAAAAGCAGCTTTCCAACAATAAAGGCTTTAAAAAAAATTGTGACATTTCGGCTTTTATGATGATTTGTTGGGCTGTTATTAACTAAAGTGGAATGCCAAAACAGCACTAGATCAAAACACCACACTATTAGAGATCTTTGCGGTCCTCTTTTGTGACTGTTGCCCCCAAAAGGGAATTCTCCACAGTTACACACACATATGTAAAGACATTCCACACAATACCCCTGCACATACACAAACATACCAGGAATAACGACCCCATTATTTCTCAATCCTCGGGGACATTCAGATTGATAGTGTTTTTAGTAACTGGTTTTAAAGCATATTTTGTTTTGCAGTAAATTTCAGAAGAAAAACGAGCCTTCAATGTTCCAAACATTGCATGTTATAATTGAAGGGATAATTCACCCCAAAATTTTGAAAAGTTTTGTATTTCTAATTCGTGATGGGTGTGTTTTTTTTTGCTTTCTCATCCTACGCTACACCTACGTCAGGGTTCCCAAATCTTGCCGGTGATGGCCAATGCACTGCAGAGCTTAAAAAAAAAACAAATTATCTCGTGGGCCAGATTTAATGATCCCTGTCCTACGTCATCTAATGGAACGCCACTCTCTCATGAACGCATGTATGGCAGTTAGGAGAAGCTAGGTTTATAAAGTTTTAAATATGGATGTTTTTCTTACACAAATGCTTTGATTCGCTTCAGAAGGCCTTTATTAACCCCCAGTGTGGAGCACTTTTATGATGGATGGATGAACTTTATTTAGCTTAAAAATCTCGACCCCCATTGGCTGCCATTATAAAGCTTGGAAGAGCCAGGACATTTTCAGTATAACCCAGGCCCTGTCTACACGGAAACGTGGTTAGCTGTTTACGCAGAAATTTTGTATCGTATAGGCGATTTGTCCACACGGATCCAGTGTTCTGGGAGAGTGGAACTGATATTTTTTGAAACCGATTCCCAGAGACGATAAATATGAAAACGCCATCCTTGCGATTTTGTGTAGACAGCAAATCTGTAAAATTTTCTGAAACGATGACATCATCAGCCCACGTTTCGCCGCTAGTCAGGTTTTTGTCTTACATACGTAGTCACACATACGTAGAATGTGTTGAAGGTGAGTAAATAATGGGGTTATTTTCATTTTTGGGTGAACTGTCCCTTTAAGTGTACAAGTAAAAAAAAAATTGCTTTGAGACATCAACACCTTATTTTCCTGTTAACTGACATAAAAATATTTGAGCATATTTATAAAAAGGATATACAGTGTTGTGATGCATCTAAAGTAAAAAAAATATATATTTATTCCATTAAAATGTTTACGTTTATAAGTATATTATATCATAAACAGTATGCTGTGCAATGTATCACTGACAGTAAACTGATGACTTGTGTATGATGTACTGACACACAGGACAAATTGTTTGCAACAGGTGCTTTGTCATGTTCAGTGTTGACAGCGCCTACATGTCACAAGAAATGTAGACAAGGTGTTTGAGCCCTAAATTCCTGCAAAAGTCTGTTATATATATATATATATATATATATATATATATATATATATAACTACTGTATGCAACTCATAACGTATCTAATAACAAGTAATTTTTATTTTTATTGAAAACTAATTGCAATAAAAACTACTTATTACACTTACAATTTACATATTAATATTTCATTGCAAAGTGCATATAACAATAATTCATTATATTACTTATTTAAATACCCCCCCCCCAAAAAAAACAACAACTAACTAACATGAATGAGAAACAATATTCCTATATTTAAAGACTTTATTCTTATTTCTATTATCCATTTCAGAGTGTGAGCTGCAGTTTAATGTAATTCTAACTTCTATTTACTGAAAACAAATTTCACTAATTATGGCATTATGTTTACTAATTAAATACAATTTAATAGTATTTTTTTACTTGCAAAGTGCACATATAATAATAATAATAATAATATTTATATTATTGTATAAATTATTTATTGCAAAAAAAATCATCTCCAAAAAAGTTTTTATAAATGAGATCTTTTTCTATAGTGTTCCTATAATGTATTTCAGAATGTGAGCTATATTTGATTGCACTTTGATATTAAAGTGTGTCTATGAAGTTTAAAAATTGATTGAGATATTACAGAACTTAAGATGTTTTGCATGCCAACTATGACACAGGAAAATAGACACACAAGGACATTCACACACACACACACACACACACACACACAATCCCTCACGCAAACTTGTGCAGCCCCTCTATTCACACGCAAACAGCTGGGTGAGGAATGTGGGAAAAACATGCTCCCAGATCTGTTTTGAATAGCACTAACTTCACTGGTCACCCACTGCCACTTTGAAGCATTCAGAAGGACTCTTGATACTTCACAGACAGACTGTAATGTGGGATTATGGCGTGCTGCTGGATGTTTGTAGTAATATGACCTTTGTCCTACCGTGAAAGAGATTGCTGTACCTTATGATGGTGCATATGGTTCCATATCACACATATTGGACCTGTAAAAAAACCCAAAAAAAAAAACATGAGATATGTATCCATGGGCACACATGTCAAAAACATAACAATGAAAGACTGTTAGACTTTTATCTCACAGTGAGATCAATTATCTGATTTCAGCAACAATGGTGGTGACAGACATAGTGACGTATCACACTCTTGTAACTGTCTCTTCTTGCCCACTCACAATATTGCAGTAACAACTTTAGTTTTTTTTGGGAGGGGAGAAATATTTAGAAATATATAAAATTTGATTTAAGTATGAAACTGTATGAACTGTACATAAGGAGCCGAGTTGGTTGGGATGGTGCAAAAGCTTCCCTAAACAGTCCCGTCTCCCTCGATTCATATTTTCCTGGGCTGTCAGCACTGCCTGGCTTCACTCTCTGACTCAGACTGGGAGATCAAGGTTGTCACTCTTTAGTTGCCATCGCTAAAATGCTCATGGCCTGAAACCAGATTTTAATGGGTGGGCCGCCTCTCCCCTGGGGACAAATGAGTAGGCAATGCTCATCAACGGTCCCGGAACAAAGTTCTCGATCAACCCCTCACCTGATGATAACAATGTCTGTCTGTAGTACACTTGGCTGACAAATTTTTCATTTTCTTCTGACAGCTGGAAAATGCAGATATGTTATAAATGCCTTTAGGGTGTTGGTCCTTCAACATGTAGGTCATGACCTAGTAAGAAAAAAAAAACAAGCTGAATTTGAATAAACCATGTAATTCTGCATAGTTAAAACAGGAATAGACTTATATAAATAGGCTTCTCAAGAAAAGAGGAAATGTTTCAAAGCTTTTTGAAGTATTCAAAAGCTGTTAAAAAAAAAACTACAAAAAATAATAAATACAAATATTAAATAATAAATGTATATTTACAACATTTACAAAAATGTATTATACAAAATTATATTATTAATTTTAAGTATTTTACATTTTGTTATATTTAAATAAACACGCACGCCAGTATATACAAGCTATATACGCTCATATAAAAATGTACATATTTTCAATTTAAAAGGAATAATACATAATTATTTTAAAAATACACACACAATAAAAATTACAAATGTGTGGTTTAGAATTGTATTTTAATAATTGTATAATAAATATAATTATAGATATATTGTGTATTATTACATTGTATGACACTGTTTAACATTAATAATTCATTTTTGATATGTACAGTATTATTGACAATATAATAATTTGTAAAATTATATATATGTGTGTGTGCATTTGTATCATTTTATTTATATTAATTACTACAATAACATTATTTATGTGAATAATATGTGATTGTGTGAGTACTTTTTTTTTTTTGAAGCCCAAACCACACAACAGACTCACCTGTTTTCAGTTATAAAAGAAGGGGTCCTGTCTTCAGGGTGCTATACATAAACTTGAAGGCACTGTGTGGTGGTGACTGCCACGCTAAGCTGGACTGGTGTAACGTGCCAGTTTAAGAAACTACATACAGCTGCTGCTAAGGCCAGAATTGACTTTGGCAAACGCTCTGAAACCTCAAGATCCTTAACAACTTATGTCCTCTCTGCCATCCAAGGCAAGCAGAGCCCTGTCAGAGTCATGTCAGGAAACCTCAAACCAGAGGAGTGTATCGCAGAGGCCTGCAGGCACTTACACCAGCGCCTCCTGCAACTACATGAGCCAAGAAATAACATCTTTGGGCGATTTATGTCTTTTGCACGACCACAATACTAGGAAATTACATGAAATACTGTACAACTGCTTTTACAGCACTAAACGTGGTGACAGTAGAGTCTCCGTTGCTGGTACGCAAGCCAAAAATAATGTTATTAATGCAGGAAAATACACAGCATACATTTGACATACATTTGGACACTTTTTAATTAAATATAAAATGATAATATATGACGCGATATTTATATTTTATGGCTGTTCACTAAAAATGGACGCATCAACTGATCTAATTTTCCATTGTTTATGCCTGTTTGATAACTCGAGTCTTAAAAGTACGTTGTCTTACACTTCTGTTGTAACTATATAGTGATACGTTAGCATAAACTTGTTTCTAAACACATACGCGTCGTTTTGTTGTGAAATAAATGTATTTATCCATGCCTGCCAGGAAGAAAAACTCGAAACGCCACATACAACGTCGTTATCGTTACGGATGTTAATTAGATTACGCAAACGGTTTTGATTACGTAACGTTACCTGTACAGTGTTGAATTACGTAATCACGTATATTAATATGAGTAATTTAATAAATAACATATTATATGTTAAATATAGGCGTATATGTCAATGTCAACTTCTGTCAAAAATCACGATTTTAAACATGATTCGTTATTTTATCCTGCTTGATTATTATTATTAAAAAATTAAAATGGAATTGATGCGTATTAGTAGCCCTAGTTTCTGTCATTGAAAAGTGTGAAAAAACATGTTTGTTATAATTTTAGCAAAAGTACAAGATTTAAAACAATAATTTAAAAATACAATAAAAAAACGACGTTGGAGCACTTTCTAACACTAGAGGGAGCAGCGGACAAAATCCACCGATGACGTGTCGAGCACGTGGCAGCGCCTGTGAATGGAGCACAACAAACAAAGCAGAAATGTTCTTTCACATCTAACGTAAGTTCGTGCAGACAACAATAACTCTGAATCTCCTTCAGAGGATTGAAACTTTACAGATGATGTAGTTGCACTTGTTCAGAGAGAGATAGGCGGCGATCTTAAGTTGCTAAAAAAGGTGTCAGTGCTTTTGGAGCAATTTAAATCAGAATAAAAGCAGCTGGAGGAGCAGGTAAAGCCACAGAGACTCCCTTAACAGTATTTAAGTGTTGTAAAGTATATATATATATAAATATATAAGCTTAGCCATTTTATTACATTATTTTTATTTGTCTCATGTGAGACAAACTAGACCAAATGCTTGTCTATTTATTTAAGTATTTTCGTTTTATTTATTATTTGTGACTGCATTAAAATACATTTACAAAACTGATATTGCATATGCTGAAAGCATATTAAATGCAAGTGAATAGTCTACTTTAATGATTTAAATAACTTTTGTGAAAATAAAACGTTAGTATACGTTAGGTCAAATTATGTTCCATTGTCATTCAGCGTGACATATTTATGTAAAAATGAAACGCATATTTATTCTGACCTGTGCTTAGTAAAACATAAATATATATATATATAAATGGTCATACTTCATTTTATTATATTTAAAAATGCTAGCAGTTTGAAGGATAGTGGTAAAGAAAAAATAAAAGCGTATTAAATCTTTGTTTTGATGCCTGAAACCCCTTTTATTCTTTGACTCATATATAAATAATTTGTTATATATTTTTCCGTATTTATTATTTTTGTTTTGCAAATTTCTAGTTCTGTTATTCATTATTATTTTGGTGTTATTTATAAAATCATAGAAATTATGATCTTTGTGTATTTATTTATTTTAGGAATACTTTTATTTATTTGTGTGTGCATGCAGGTGCTGACTGTCCCCTTTTCAGTGCCAATGCTCGTGTCGGCTGCCCTGTCCGTGGCAGAGGAGTCCCAAGTGAAGCTGGAGTCTTTACTGGAGAAGGAGAGACTTTTGTCCAACAATTTGCAGCAGCATCTGCAGGGCGCACAGGTCTGGGCCGACAGCATTGGGCAGGTCTTGGGTCAGCTAGACAGCTAGAGAGGCATATGAAGTACCTTCAATGTTTGTCTCATATTGAGGAACTCAGGTAAGTGTGTCGCCACTGATGGTTTATACTGGTATTTAACACAGGTTCCACTTCAATTCTTTTGTGTAGCATTAGTGACAGCATCCAGCAGTATCTGATGACCAATAGTGTGTGGGATGCTGTCGGTGTGATAGACGGGATGGCCTCTCTGGATTTTTGGGTGAACTAATGTTAGACAAACTATATGAGATGCTGTTCGGTTTTATTAACAGTATTATTGATTTATTTTATAATTTATTATTTATTTTATAACTTTTTAAAGATACAACACTGGTCATTTATTTTATACAAAGATTTTCTTAAAGTATGAGACACACTACACCAGATGCTGCTAAGACTAATCATTTTATTTACAGTATTATTATTTATTTTTTTTATTAAGGTGCAAACTGGTAATTTTCCTTTAACAGGTGTTGAAGTGATGACCTTATATCAGAGTCTCCTCCAGTGCAGTCCCAGACTTCTCCACTCTCATTGCCCATTCAGATCATGCTGCTTCTCCTCAGTAAGAGGTTCAGATATCTCTTCACTGAAAACTGCCTGACAAACAACTTAAGCAAGGTTAGCGACTACACATTTGTGCGAGTAGGCAAACTATTTATAAATTATCATATGGACATCAATGATATGATATTAACTTAAATTTTTCACCTTTACAGCCAGAGTGGTATTTGACCCAAGTCCTCATTTGGATGGGAAACAACTCCAACTTTATGGATGAGAAGATTCAGCCTATATTGGATCATGCTGGAGCATAAGTTAATGCGAGGGTATGTTTTACATTGCATTGGTTTTTCTAAATGCATATTATAGATTTATTTATTGTTTTCACCTTGTACTTTTTAATCCAAATTTCATAACTTGGTCTTCCAGTCAATCAACCATTTTCTCTTTGGTGACTTATGGCAGATTTCTCAAATCCCCGTCCCTTTCTTACAGTTGACTGCAAGCTTGCATTTCAGATCGGCCTCCATTCAATCAACAACCTATTGATAGAACCATTTTTTTTCTATAATGCATGTACATCACAATATGAATGAGAAAATCTTTTTAAGTGCAAATCTGTAGGCATCAGTCTGTCCTCCAGGTGGAGCTTTGCAGAGGACTCTTGACACTAGCGCAGGAGAAGCTCATCAATGACGCTCCTGTACGACGATGCTCTCTTCTGCCACCTAGTGGACGAGGTGCTGCAGTTCGAAAGAGAGCTCCGCAGCACCCAGTTACCCACGAGCCCACCCTGGTGTCTTGCACATACTGCTGGAGCAGACCATGTTCCAGAAATGCATTTTGACGTCAAATTTTCAGTTTCTATGATAAATTAAATTTAGTATGTTTATGCTCTCTAGTGGCTGTGGAAAAAGTGGACGTTATGCTGTCTGCAGAGGGAGCCTCTCAGTATAAAGACATCACTGATATGGATGAGCTCAAAACAGAGATTTTGCAGAGATCTTTACGACCCTTCTGCTGGTCATCACAGGTATCAATTTAAAAAAAAATCCTTTTGATCATCCTCATCGAATAAAATCATTCATTTCTTTATTTTTTATTTTTTTGTCTGACTGACCCCCAACGTAAAAATGTAGAATGGTTAAAGAAATCGAGTCAGGATTAACCATACTTAAAATCTGCATACAGTAATGTGTCAGGTTTTTTTGCTCTCAGCTGATCTTCTATAACCATTTCAGTGAAGGCGGGGAGGCACAGCTTCAGTACGATGTGACCAGAAATCTCTTCCCTCTTTTTGGACACTACTGCAAGAGACTTGAAAACTTCTTCAAACAGTAAGTGTGTTGAATCGGAGCTAATATTAAGAAAAACCTGATTCTAATGTCTCTGTTTCTTCGTCTCAGTGTGAAGGAGGCCTGCATCATCCTAACTATTAAGGTCAGCCCGGCACTGCTGTTGTGTGATGTGCTGAAGCAGTCAGAGGAAGATGAGGGCATTCTGAATCCTCATCAGCAGCCCAGTCCAGATTCAGCGCTCAATGAGCTGGGAGTCTATAAGCTGGCCCCCAGTGATGTGCAGATCCTACTCAACCTCCGTTCAGCCTGGCTCAACCAATCATAAATCACCCAAAGCAGCATTAACAAAGCATCACCAAGCATTAAAACTCCTGTTATACTTCAGATATGACTTAATGAAATATCCTACATCAGCTGCACTATAGTATTTAAAAAGTGGACTGAAGGGAAGGGAATTGAGAAGAGTATGCTGATGTACAAAAGTAAAACTTAAAACTCTTTTGGGCTGAAGGAGGAGGCTGAGCTGGTGGATGGTGAAACATGCCCATCACCCTCTACACCTGCTGTGTTCAGCAGTGCATGAACAGCCTTTCAGCCTAAATGGAGTAATAAGAGTAAACAAAACTCAATTAACTACAACTTAAATCAAACAGACGAAAAGAGAGAGGTCAAAATAAACCACAGTCCCATTTGCTAAAAATAATGCACTCTGTAAAAACAGCGCATGTGTATCCAACACAAAATAAGGTATGTCTTTAGATTAAATAAAATCTACCTGTCTAAACAGATCTCTTTTTGTCCAGCCTGTAGTGCTTCCACTGCGTCTGCAATAGGGTTCATTGTTGATAGAGGAACATTATTAACAGCAAAGAGAAGCAGAATCTAAAGAGATCAAATACAACTCTGCTCAGGAAATACAGAGTTCTGGCATGAAACTCTGATGGCGCAGTCTGATAGGTCTAACTCAATCTGACGTAATGACATCATCATCACATGGCACATCTGATTCACTCCTGTATCGGTAGCCAATGAGCTCGCTGCTCAACATTTAAATATATGACTAGAGCTTGCCGTAGCAGTGGGCTTCAGACACCCTCCACCTTCCCCAGCTTCACCTGTATAGATCTGCTATGAGGTGATTCATGTATGCTATATGGGGGTTATTTCATGTATGTTATATTTAGGATCGCCAGACATTGACAACAGCCCATCAACACCCTGAACTCCACCTGAATAACACAGTCACCATTACATAAAAACATATATACAGTACAAAGATTTTCAGAGTTTAGATCAATTAATTGTTTAATGTACTGAATAAAAACCCTAGTTTAATAAAGTTATTTTTCCTGAACCTGTAATGTCATGTTTGAACAGAATTAGAGGATAACTTTTATAGTAAAACAACATAAGTTTTTGCTAAGAATATGGTTAAATGTGGTTAAACACCCAAAAAGAGGCCTCTAGGTCTTTGGGGATCAGATTTGTCTGCCCACCATTCCTGCATACAAAAAAGATCAACCAAGAGAAGATGCTAGATATAAAGATTACTCCCTAACATGTGCAGGATATCAGCCTCCAGCAGGCGGTCTCTGTTGCTAGAGGCCTGATAGATGCTGAGCGCACATTGCAGAACTTCCTGAGCAGATATTAAGGGCCTCCAGGGTTCCTCACATCCCTCAGAGGAACTTGACAAAGCCTGCAATGCCAACGATCGACCTAGAACAGATAGAATCCACATTCATCATAGCAGCATCTACTAAGCCATTTTTGGAAAGAAATAGCCATGGCATAGCAAAATAATTAGTTTGACATTTAATTCTGTGTAAATGTAATGCTTAAATACATGACCAATGACAACTCGGTGTGCAAAATGACATAAGATAAGAAGACCATTCACAATTTAGTACTCAAATATCACGGAACATTTTCAGTTCTGAATATTATTTCAGTGTAAGTTAATGGGAGAATTCCATGCATTCATCTTAAACAAACAAACAAAAACTAAATGAAAAAGGGAAAGCAAAACAAAACAGAAAAAAACTAAATGGAACAAACGAAATATAACATTTAAACAAAACAAATAGCACACCCAATGCAATTTACAAAACAAAATTTCTATATGTTAAGCAGCTGAGTTAACACATTTTAGATAACAGCAAAGGTTAAGTCCACATGAATATCTACTTGTGTCAGGCTTCAACAAACATTTTGAGCATAATAATATCAAAAAACCTGTTGCTGCAGTAGTTTCTGTGTGTCTTCCTGTTCCTCTCAACTCACAATCTCCTAAACAGACACACATCAGCCATCAGAAAGAGTCAAATAGCACTAAATCAAAATCAACTGTCGTAACAAACTACTGATCTGTAGCGTGGACGTACTGTCTTCTCTGGGTCTGCCACGGTGTGTGTTGAGTTGGACACCTTGTAGGAGTAACAGGGCTTTAGTGTCAAGGTCTCCCCAGGCCTCAGTCTCCTCCAGACCCTCTTTCAGTGGCCAAAACGCCTCTGCACTGCTGTCCGCACCTGCACAAACAAGCACAAGTGGTCAAAAAACACCAGATACCAGTTAGATCGAGCAACATTCACACCACATTAAACTTTGCAAAGCAGTTAACCAGAGCAGATTGCAGTTCAGGGACATGGCCTTCGAGGGAGCGAGCTACCGCCAGCCCACAGTGCAGCCAGAGAAGGAGATCCATGCGTTCTCTCGCTTCCACTTCTTCTGGAACTTCTCCACTATGGAGATCAAGAACAGACTTTTTGTCCCGGGAGCTTGTCTGCAGAGAAAAAGACAGAGAGATAAAAGCCTAATGAAACTGATGCAAGATCTGAATTAAGCACTGAATTTATCTCAGTAAATCAGAGGTTGATTATTACCTGATGTGCTTTGGCTCTGGGTCATCTGAAAGCAGAGGAGGGTGGTCCAGGACTCCTGGATAAAGAGGAGCCTCAAAGCAGATACTGACAGATCTGTACTACAATAGAGAGGAAAGATGTTCAGATTTATAATGGATTCAAACATACAGACAAGCATGCATTCCCAGGGGCCTACGATACCATAAAAAGTTTTTGAAATTTTCATAGGCTTCTTTTTTGACTTAAAAAAAAAAAAACTTAATATTGGTAAATATTATTACAATTTAAAATAACTGCTTTCTATCTTAATATGTAATTTATTCCTTTGATGAAAAAGCTGAATTTTTAGATGCCACTACTCCTGCTGCTGCTGGAAATCCTGATGCATTTTTTTTTTTTTTTAGTTCAAAACAGCACTTATTTGGAATATTATAAAAGTCTTTACTCATATTTTCTGAATAAATTCATGCATCCTTACTGAATATAACTACTAGTTTCTTAAAAAAAAAACACTGATCCCAAGCTTTGTAACAGTAGTGTTCATACAGACACCCACACAACTTCACAAACATGCATTTTTCCTCATGATTTAAGTTTCTGTACTACTTGGCAGACATTCTGACCTGGTGCATGTTGATATTGGACATTAACAGTCTGATCTCCACTGCCAGCTCCATTTCTTCAGGATCGGTGTTCAGAGGATGTGGAGTAAAGAGCTCTGGACTAACCAGAGCTTGTGCTTCTTTAAAAAGTATGGTCTGAAAGGGGCAATAAAGAGACATTATGTTCACTTTGTCCTTAATGTTCTTGGCATTCAGCAGATGCATTTATATTTGTGTTTATAACTTTATACTTTACAGCTATTAATGCTATAGGGTCAAACAATGTTAAAATGCTTTTATAGGCCTAGATCTGGAAGAACAATTTAACAGAAATGAATGGAGCACCTTGAATTCTCCTAATGTGAGTTTCCTGGCACCGAGCTGGAGACCCTTGGACTCGTCACTGCTGGAGACATCAGGCAAACAGGAAGTGCTAGAGCGTTTCTCCTGAGATTCGGATAACTCTGGGGGTTAAAGAAAATAATTCAGTAATGTGTTCTGGAGATTTATTATCTGTAATTGTCCATAATAAGATGATAATGGTATGATACCCGGAGTCAGTGGCTCAGGCAAGTCATGTATAGTGCTACATATAGCCAAGATGAGGTTAACTCTGGCCATCAGGAGTCACCTGGTCAATTTTTGCCATAAAGATCCTTGATGTCTTTACATTGCCTACTGTTAACCACTTCCTCTATTACCCAAGTAAAAGATCATACAAAACATTAAGCTTTTTACAAACAGTACAGTATTTTGTCAATGATGTACGTGTATAAAAACAGGTTAACTAGAAGATTGGAAGACAGCGGTTTCCCTTCATTAAATATTTCCTATGGCTGTGGGATTCAATGTGAATTTTTCAGTGTCACATGCTGCTACAGAAATCTTTCTAAATATGCTGATTTGGTGCTATAGAAACATATAAACTCTACACTTTACTGTAAAGAAATTAACTGCTGTATTGCTTTTGTAAACTGAGTATTTTTTTAATTGTTTATGCTGCTTTACCCAAGATGGTTTCTCTGCTCTGTGGTGGCCTGCATGAGGTACAGGCATCTCATGAATTGTGAGACTGCTGAGTTTTTTAAATGCCTGAATGAAGGCCCCCAAATCTGTCAATACCTTTACCTGTAACTGGGGAGCGTATGATCTTATTAAACTCTTAGTGTTGACACGGGTGCTGCTTGTCATAATTTCCTCATTAGCGGAGTTCCAAAAACTCTTTTTCAACTCTATGAAAAGTGATTCAGCTCTCATAATGACGAGTTTGCCAGATAGAAGGCAGCACTTTGTGTGCTGATCGATGTTGGAAGTCAGGATGTGCCTGTCATTATAGGGGAAATAATACTGCTGTAATGAGCAGTCACAAATATGCTCTATGGTTTCTCACTTACTGTGCAATCTTGGCTGAAAGCAAAGCTCCATGAACACAGGGCCATAAGCCGTGGGGTTTCCAGAAAGTCACCATCGCAAGATTCCAGAACTCCAGAGCTTTGCAGGGCACAGTCCAAAGCCTTACTTTAGAAAGCGTGTGTGGATCTAGACACAAACATAAACACATATTAATAAAAAAATATTTTCTTGTCCTACATTGCTGTTCAAATGCTTGTGGCCAGTAAGATTTAATTTACAGAAAGTAATAGTTTCATTTGGCAACGATGAATTAAATTGACCAGTAAATTATAAACATAAACATAAGACTTAGTTATGATCTTTTTAAAAAAGTAATTATATATTTTGGGTAATTATATATGACCCAAATATGACATGCAAAATGTATAAAATGGTAAATTAATCAAAAAATAATCTGACCTCCACAGGGAAACAGTAACTGTCTGCTTGCATAATTCCTGCATGTCACCTATGGACGTCAGTTACAAAATATAGACATTTTTCCAACTGTAATGGACACAGAACTGGAATATCCATTCTAAAGGTTTGCATTGAACAGGCTGTGAACTCAATTTTAAGCAGCTCTTGTCAAAGTTAATCAACATGATGTGTATGTGATAATTTCTTTATACCTTCTCTCCAGAGAGAGCATCTCAGTGTAGGTGAAGTGAGGTTGAGGGGCTGATGGGTCCCCAGATCAATTGATCAGTTGATCCTGTTCAACAACATCCTCTGCACATGCACCAGAACAGTTATTACCATGTGAGAGTAGCACGCCTTGAAACCCATGATTCATTGCATTTCAATAGACTTTTGCAAGAGAAATTATATTCATGAACATTTGGATTAATGTTTACTATTGGCAAGTATTAAAATGAATGCAACTCCAGCATCAGTGAGATAACAGCATACCGAGTATATGTATTGAAAAGCAGGGCGAGGTGGGCCAGATTCTCCCACTTGGCCTGATAGTACAGAAGCTCTAATGTGTCCTTAGTAAGTGCAAATCTATAACTGTCCCATCATCCACTGGGGCAGAGAAGTATGGCTGGCCTCAAGCTCTGCATCTTGATCATCATAAACATTCCACAGCTACAGAATAAAAAGAAAACAAACATGAAAGATACTTTTACAGACGACTGAAAAAAAAGTAATAATATTTAATTAATTTAACTTCATAAAATAATTAATATGAATCATTTTAATGATCTGACTCAAATTCCTAAATTAAATTAAATTACCCCCCTCTTTTATTATTTAGAGGTCCTTTGAACAATGTTTTGGACAGTGGGCCTTTAAGTCAATATGAGAACCACTGCTCTAAAGGTGATGTGGATTAACCTTCAGCTATTCCATCATGTCCACGAGAAGATCTGAGGCCAGTAATATTAGGGGAGTGATCACTGTATCTGCTCTGATGTCAGCCATCTGGCATTGGTATTAGGGCTATGGTTTCCCTCTAACATCAGGCCCAATGTTCTGGATTGGTCCCAGAGAATACAATCCTGAATTTTCAGCAGCCATTACTAAAGGTTTCAGTATCACGTGATTCTTCAGAAATCATTCTAATATTTTGATTATCAATGTTGAAAAAGCTGCGCTGCTTAATATCATATAATGTCAGTCTTCTTTTTCTTTTTTTTAGATGCATTAAAATGCACTTTATACACAAATGTTTTCTATTTTATCATGAAAATGTTTTTTTTTTCCGTGTTTCCTGTTTCATTTATTTATTTTCTTGGTTGTTAGATGTAAAGTATAATTATATGCAATACGAACCCCCTAAAACACAATAATTTTTTTTTTTTTTTACCAATCTGCCATCTACTGGCCATTCGGTAATGACGAATCTACCGCAAGATATGTATCTTAGCAAAAACGATACATAGTATATAGTAATGTATAATAATGAATAATATAAAATTATGCTTATTTATATTTCATTTATTATTATGTAATTTACAATTACGACAATATTATACGACGAATCTGCGCCCTCGAAACTCAATTCTGACATGTTACATGCTGTTTACATGTGGACAGACGACTGGAACCTCAGGGTTTGTGACATTTAAACGTGTTGTAACTGTAATATTGACTTCATATTACAACGCCTGTATTTGCACCGACCAAAGACAGTATTATAAACAGACATTTTTTCGAAGAGCTATCTTTGCTAACGTTACCTTCCATAGAAGGCTATTTCATGGGATGGGATAGTTACATACATATCAAGTGTCCGTTTAAAATCCTTTATATGTCTTAATATATTTGTTTATTCGTTTTCAATATAACAAAAATCAAGATAAAATTTGCAGTATCAAAAATAGTTTTTACTTTATAGTGTTATTTTATTTATATACTTTTATACCGATGATTATATGTTGAATATTTATAAACTAAAGATTTTTTGTTTTCAAATATTCTTCATTTGAAGATCTGAATAATTTATGATGAATATATTATGAATATCAACAGATTGTTTCTGTAGATCTGCCTGCTGAGTTGAGGCTCAAACCCTAAATAAACACACCAGACTTTTCACTTGTAAATTGCAGTATGTCCGTCTGCAGGAAGACAGATCTCAAGGATTCAGAGCCTTGAACGTGATTTCTCCACTCACTCTTCATCAGTTATTCTGAGGATGTTGGGACTCGGCCGCCTCGGAGGCCTGGACTGTCATTTGATGTCACAGAGCATCCTATGGCAAAGTACGTGAAAGATTTTCACCCCCGGCTGATTGGATTGACGGGAACTGCAGAGGAAGTGAAGCATGCAGGACGCGATTATAGGGTCTATGCCAGCGCTGGGCCTAAAGGTGAGGATGGGGATCATATTGTGGACCACACCATCATCATCTACCTGGTTAATCCAGACGGACTCTTCCTGGACTACTACAATAGAATGAAAAGCGATGTTCAGATTGCTGAGAGTATACGTAATCATATGATAAACTATGTTAAATTATTTCCAGATTAATCTAAATGGGGGGAAAATGCTTGCACAATAAAGCTGTATTTCAAAACACTGATCAGATACGTGCTTGCTTCCACGTGAATAAATAATGGCATTGTAAATCAAGTTAAACTGAAACTATTATCTTTTTGTAATTAAAATTAGGCTGAAATATTATATTGAAAATCTAAAACTTGAAAATGTGGAAAATGCTGAAAACTACTAAAAAGTACTAAAATGACTCAAATTAAAGCTACACAGAACTATTTTCACGAGTTCACACTTACATATAATTAGCTGAAGTATTATAATGCATATTTGGCATGCTGTCCGGGGAAGGGGCTCCGAGCTCGGGAATGGCCCGAACCTGGAGTACCACCCCCGTATATGTAAAAGTGTAAAATGAACTCTAGTGGAGGAGATGGGGTGGAGGGGGGATGCTGATAAACCGTTAATGGAGACAGGTAGGCTAATTCAGCTGTATTTATACCCTAAGATTGATTATCTTAAGTGGCTCCACCTGTGCTAATTAGGCTAAGTATCTGACGTGCTCCTCCCGAACCTTGTTATGAAACTGCATTTTGTGAAAAAGCAAATAAAATTACTCAAATAAAAATAAAGTATATCTATAAAAATATAAAACATGAATTAATATCCACATAATTAAAAGATTGTTAGAGGGAATGTTCTATTTCTGATTTAAACTCAGTTTGTGCAGTTGATTAAAACTGTACAGTACATATAAAGGCTACTATTTATCTAAACTATAAATCCAGAAGCAGTTCTCATATACCTCACTGCTACTAAATGTTAGTTGCACATGCTACTTACTTACATCACACAAAATGACTTTTTAAATAGTTCAGCACTCTTTTATTTGTGTGTCTTCTGACCAAAAATTGGTTTAGAAACTGTACAGACATGCAGTTTACATAGAGATGAAAATAGGAGGGAAACGTCTCCGTCATTTTAAAATCTCAAAGAATGCATAGAAAAATACTTTTTTTTAACCATTTTAAAGACTTTTTTTTCATAATTTTAGCCAATGAAATATGACATATTAGCTTCTTAAAATGCAAAGCCAATCTCAAACACGGGTTATTTCTTCACCTGTTATTTCTTTTCTTTTCTTCAGCATATGTAAAGGCCAAACTGAAATCTTAAGTACAGTGCTGGATATAAGAATACAGGAATTATCAGACGGAAAAAAAAAAATCCTTTGTGTGGATTTTATCTCTGAAATTGTAGGTGATAAAAAGGTAATGTTTGGGGCCGAAGGTAAGAGATGATGAGCAATAAACAAACATAAAGGGTCAAGGTATATCTGTAGCAGATGGTGCGTTGTAGGTTTTGAGACGTTCATGAGCCCTCTGTGTAGTCAGTAACGTGAGCTCCATAGTATCTACGCTCTCTTCAAGCCCATGTCTCTTGTCAATCTCCACCGTGTAATCATTGGCCTGTAATACAAAAGTAGCATCAGGTGACATTTTTTTTTTTAGAAGGTTATGTTGTTTTAACTTAAACGTCGCAAGTATCAATACAAATCTCAGTAAAGAAATACAAGTTGCTTAAAATGCCACAAACAACCTTTCTGGTAATGCATAACTATACTTTAAGCCTCAGGTAGAAAATACCAGCAGTCATTGCTTTTAATACCCACCAGCTGAAGTGCAGCCAGCATGTATCTGCAGGCTTCTGTGTTCTCCTTGCCTTTTACGACAAAGGCAAATGATTTTTTCACACCCACACTACAGAGGGATTGGACAATTCTGTCTCCATACTCATGGATGTCAAAAACTGGATGGGTCTCCTGTGCACAAAATATTTCAGACACTCATTTAATGGGGATAAATGGCCACCAATTGTTTAAATCACTATTGAATATTTTACCACAGAAACCTTGCAAGGCTCAGCCCACATTACCTGAGCAGCAAGATGAGGGTTGATTCCATCCTCCCACTCTTTGACTCTCCGAGACAAAGCAGTCTCCTGCGCATACTTCTGAGAGTTCACCAGAAACAGGTCCTACATACAGAGAAAGTTTAGAAAGAATAAACTACCACTGTCCAATTCATTTCTCTAGAAATCGATCTTAAGCTTTCGTACCACACTCTTCTTGACCAGATCTTCATAACTCATCCGGCTCATATGCAAGTCATGGAAAATTTGCTCCTGTTCACCAAGGTGCTCCGCGGGTTCAAGATCATCAACCAACTTGTCATGTTCCTCATCCGAAAAGTCCTCGCCTGAAAGAAATTGAGGGAATAACCACAAAATATTTATGTCTGGTGCATTTTAAACAATGGGTCTGGGCAAATAATGTTGTAGGGGAAAAAGTCTAGGCCTGGATTATTTTTAGTGTGTGCATCTCACCCTCTTCGTCTGGATGCCGGACAACCTCGACCTGGTCCTCAATATTCTCTGGTTCCAGATAAGTTTTCTTTAACTCCTCATCAGAGACAAAAACACCCTAAAACAGAAAATACCTCTGGTCACATGACACATAACAAATACACTACTGTTCAAAGTTTATCCTCAGCAAGATATTTATTTGATATAGAAAATACAGTAATATTGTGAAATTTGATCACATTCAATTTGATATTAATATATAAATTAAAATGTAATTTATGCCTATAATGCTAAAGCCAAAATGTTATTGTTCCAGTCTTCAGTGTCACTTTTACATTTACATTCAGTCTTTTAGCAGATGCTTTTATCCAAACCTACAAAAGAGCAATAATATGTAAATGCTGTGACAAGTCTTGGTTAGCCTAGCAAAATACAAGTAGCAAGGCTTTTGAATATAAATGAAAAGAAAACAAGTAGCTAGAATAGAAAAAGAATAGGAATGCTAGTGTGGGAGTGTCTAGAGAGAACAGATCCTGCTGATTTGTTTAATTAACAGAAGGTTCAAAAGAACAGCATTCATTTGAAATATAAGAGCCCAAACATTTTGAATGATATATCACACAACTCAAAATTGTACTTACCCTTTTCCTGAGGATCTGCTTCTGTGCTTTCAGACGCTGACCCATTTTACTCACAAAGATGTAATTAAGGTCTACCATAAGAAAAACAAACATTTGTATACATTTCAACCACTACTTAGAGAAAATGTATATATATTTATATTACCAGGATAAGTAGGTCCGTTCTTAAGCTTGCGGTCTGCAGTCTCAACTGTAAGGGAAAAAAAACTACTCTAATTCATCCAAACAGCTATGCCATCCATTCCTTTTCAAATAATATCCTGATAACAGCTTACAGGCTTTAGAGAACCAGCTCCCAAAGTCCTGAAGTTTTGAAGGACCCTTCCTCTTCCTCTTTCCAGACTCTTCAAGACCAGCAGGCACTTTATAACACTTCCCTAGAGAGCACAGAAGAAAAGAAAAGTCCAACTGCAATAAAATAATGAAATGAGTTATTTTATTGGAAGAACATCAGATTGAGCACACACCTGTTTTGAGAGGTTTGTCCTCCCCAAATGCAGCATATGAATCATGGCTTTTCCAAGGGTCCACAATTTCCTGGAATATACACATGCAATTGATTACTTTTACGAGGACATGATTACAGAATGCATAACAAACATAACATACCAAAATCATATTGATATTTTAACATGTACTACATGTGAATGTTCTTTACATGACTGATTTAGTGTAAGTGTGAAGAATCTATACCTTGAGCTGCTTGGGTTCCTCTGGAACTGGCTGAACTGCTGGTCTCGGTCTTAACATCCTCCTCTCACTAGGGGCCTAGATCATTAAAAAAATGGAAAACTTTAATAATTACATTCAACAGATCTTATTCCAAATGCCAAATATATCAATTGTTAATCACCTGATGTCTTTCCACCCACTCTTCTGACTCAACCTGCATCCCATGATCTTCCAGTGGAGGAAGAACCTCCGCACCACCATCTTCTTCATCGTAACCACCGTTAACCTCAGCGACACCCTCTGGACCCCAGATGACAACGATAAGACAAAAACAAAGCAGATCAGTGTGGTAATCTATAAGTCTTGTAATAACAATAAGGTTCAGGTTTAATTTTGGGTCAGTAAGATTTAGAAAAAATTTGTTTGAAAGAGGTCTCATACGCTCACAAAGGAATTTATTTAGTACATAAGTACATAAAAACACTAATACTATGAAATATTATTACACTTAAAAAGAAATTTTTCTATTTTACTGTATTATAACATTTTAAATTTTTAAATGTTTTTCTGTGATAGCAAAGCTGATTTGTTTCCAGTGTCACATGATCCTTAATAAATCATTATAACATGCTGATTTGGTGCCAAGTAATAATTTCTTGTTATTTTGAAAGCTATTGTGCTGCTTCATATTTTTTGAGGAAATTGTAATATATTTTTCAGTATTCTTTGATGACCATACATTGACTTAAAAAAAAAAATTGTAATAATCTGATCTAGTGCAAGTTCTCGTTCATGAAACTTTCAAAAACATCTGTATAGACTGTCACACGAGAAGCCTGTGTACTCACCATTATCTAAAGGCAGAGCTTCATGTACAGAGAAGTTGTGCTGGATTTCTGCGACCTCCTTGAGGAAGTCAGTGTGGGAAGAGCCCAGACGCATCAATCCGGATTCATCCATGGTGAAATGATTCATTCGAAAATCCTTACAGCTGCCAAGAAGCTCTCCTTTAAGGCTAGAGGATAAAAAAAAAAGCATTTTGGTAAAGCATTTTTAGCTCTTTGCAAGTTGAACTTAATTTCCAGCAACTGAGTCACTTGTTCAGGTAATATTCTCCTGGAGAGCATGTGACTGGACTGCTATTTTTGGACTCTAGAACCAATATAATTAAAGAAGGAACAGTGTGCCACGATTTTCTTTGTTTGTGTGGGTCTTTACCTGAGAAGGGGGTATTTCTGTTTCTCAAGTGATTCTACAGGAATGAGAGATTCAGGAGGGAGACGAATAATCTTCACTGTCTAAAAAAAGAATATCAAAAAATAAAAATAAAAAAGACAAAACAAAACTCACATGCTATACAACTTGGTCTGCAGAGCATTAAAAAAAAAAAATTTTTTCCTAGTCAAAGACACAAACGCAGATTAGTATGGATGCCTAGTATAGACATTATAAATTGTAGAAACAAAAAGTATGATGAGGTGAAGCCCAACCCACCTCTGTTGAATCTTTCATCGTTATATTCTGAGAGTTGATGTTCTCATCCTGCTCAATCTCATCAAACTGCATAAGAATACTCAATTATTCACACAGATATATAAAAACTGAAATCTTTGTTTAAATTAATAAGCACTATTGCTCATTTGGGCACCTCACAATCATCTCCTTCATTGCCTGAAGGGTTTTTTTCCTGGTTACCGTCTGATGAAGAACCTTGTTTGTCACGTCTGTGGAAACAGGGACAAACAGCATGACAACACACCAAATGCCGATTTAAGAGAATAAACAGAATATGAAGGTCCAGGACAATAACACTTACTTTTTGTTTTTGTTAGAGATGTAATCTAATGTTTGAAACACCAGAGTGTGAAGGAGCTCGACCTAAACATTCAGAACAGATCATTTTGTGAAGAAAGTCTTTTGCCATAATAAATGTATTACATATTATAGGATTAGTTCACACAAAAATGTAATTTTAGATGATGTAGGTGGTTTTATTTCTTCATCTAGTAGATTTTGAGAATCACTTGCTAACTAAAGTATCCCCTGCAGTGAATGGGTGCCGTCAAAATTAGAATTTAAACAGCTGATAAAAGCATCACAATAACCCACAAGTAATCCACACGACTTCAGTCCATAAATAAATGCCTACTGAAGTGAAAATCTGTGTGCTACAGATAAACAAATCATTATTCTTCCACCTCCAGTGAGAAATAATAAAATAATGCCAAAGCAATAATAAAATAATACCACCTCCAGAGAGAAATAATACAATAATGGCAATGCAATAATAAAATAATGCCACCTCCAGTGAGAAATAATACAATAATGCCAATGCAATAATAAAATAATGCCACCTCCAGAGAGAAATAATACAATAATGGCAATGCAATAATAAAATAATGCCACCTCCAGTGAGAAATAATACAATAATGGCAATGCAATAATAAAATAATGCCACCTCCAGTGAGAAATAATACAATAATGCCAATGCAATAATAAAATAATGCCACCTCCAGAGAGAAATAATACAATAATGGCAATGCAATAATAAAATAATGCCACCTCCAGTGAGAAATAATACAATAATGGCAATGCAATAATAAAATAATGCCACCTCCAGTGAGAAATAATAAAATAATGGCAATGCAATAATAAAATAATTCCACCTCTAGTGAGAAATTATAAAATAATGCCAATGCAATAATAAAATAATGACACCTCCAGTGAGAAAGTCGCTTGCTCAGTGCATATGTCTCTCCTGATACAGACAAACATGCATATTTGTGCATCTCAAGATGTGAACTGACGGCCTGAAATTGTGTGAATTACTTGTGGATTATTGTGATCGTTTTATGAGCTGCTTGGATTCTCAATGACGGTTAAGATACTAATATGAATTATAAATGTATTTATTTCTGCCACGCATTAAACTTTTTAATAAAATATCCAAAAGTAAATAAATTAAATAACATTTTTACTTTAATGAAAACTACTAAATCTATATATCAGTGAAACTAATCACTGTAGCACACACATAAAACATCAAATGTTTTACCTTTCTGCCATAGATGCATGTGGATCCTTGGATTAAAAGTGCAGCCTCTGCAAAGTTCATCATGGTTTTCCCACCATCGAATGAAATGGTCATCTGGTCCAGCTGTGATCACAGACAGCATACTTAATGTTAGAAAATGAAGCTTTAAATGAATGAAGGTGCTTCTTGATCAGTCTGTCTTGTGTTTTCTCACCTCCTCAAGATACTCTCCGAGCTGGCTGGCCAGGTCAATGTCCCAGTTCTTGGTGAGGTCTCGCAGGGGCTGAAGCAGATGGCCATATCTCGTCTCCGCAGAGTCCATGACCACGTATTTATAAAAATACCCTGCAAATAATCTTTCAAATTAATCACCATTCACCAAATATATTAATAATGATATAAAACAAGACTGCTTAATTTTGAAAAGAAGACAATGGCATGTAATATTTTATTTAGTACGCTCTGTTTTACTATGTTACTGCTCTTTAGAGTCAAATACAGAAATCCAGTTAACGTTAACGTTACACATGAAAGAAACAATTAACTTATGTCATTACGGAATCAAAGTAACATTAAGTGTAAACAGGACATTTGCTATCTGTCTAGTAACTACAAGCATAATACATATATCTGTATATAAACATTACCATTAAGTGTAAGGTGGTTTTATAACCATTCGTAATCGCTGTTAAACTGTAAACTATGTTTAATTGTTAAACAACAGTAACGGTTTAACAACACTGAAGCTCCGCGCGACGCTCGTATGTAACTTACATATCAATACGCTCACCTTTAGTATGCGAATAAGCAACGGTGGCTGGGTAAAAATAATCTCTTGATTTCGTATTTCGAAAAACGTACAGGTTCTGTCTCTAAATTTAGCAAAAAAAAAAGTAAACAATAAAATCTACTCTTTGAGGAAACTCGGCACAAACGTCATTTTTGTTTTTGCCGCCTGCGTGACGTCACATCGGAGTCACTGGGCATCTAGTGAAACGCTGCCCACTGCCGGCCTGGAGGAGGATCGTCGCAATCATGTCTGGTCTGTACTGGTACTGGTCGAATAATTAGAATATCATCAAAAAGTTGATTTATTTCACTAATTCCATTCAAAAAGTGAAACTTGTATATTATATCCATTCATTACACACAGATTGATATATTTCAAATGTTTATTTCTCTTAATTTGGATGATTATAACTGACAACTAAGGAAAATCCCAAATTCAGTATCTCAGATAATTAGAATATTGTGAAAAGGTTCAATATTGAAGAAACCTGGTGCCACACTCTTATCAGCTAATTAATAAATGGTCTCTTGCTCTAGTTCTGTAGACTACACAATCATGGGGAAGACTGCTGATTTAACAGCTGTCAAAAAGACTACCATTGACACCTTGCACAAGGAGGGCAAGACACAAAGGGTCATTGCAAAAGAGGCTGGCTGTTCACCGAGCTCTGTGTCCAAGCACATTAATAGAGAGGCAAAGGGAAGGAAAAGATGTGGTAGAAAAAAGTGTACACGCAATAGTGATAACCGCACCCTGGAAAGGATTGTGAGAAAAAACCCATTAAAAATGTGGGGGAAATTCACAAATAGTGGACTGCAGCTGGAGTCAGTGCTTCAAGAACCACTACGCACAGACGTATGCAAGACATGGGTTTCAGCTGTCGCATTCCTTGTGTCAAGCCACTCTTGAACAACAGACAGCGTCAGAAGTGTCTCTTGGACAAAAAAGGACTTGACTGCTGCTGAGTGGTACAAAGTTATGTTCTCTGATGAAAGTAAATTTTGCATTTCCTTTGGATATCAAGGTCCCAGAGTCTGGAGGAAGAGAGGAGAGGCACACAATCCATGTTGTTTGAGGTCCAGTGTAAAGTTTCCACAGTCAGTGATGGTTTGGGGAGCCATGTCATCTGCTGGTGTTGGTCCACTGTGTTTTCTGAGGTCCAAGTTTTAGAGCACTTCATGCTTCCTGCTGCTGACCAACTTTATGGAGATGCAGATTTCATTTTCCAACAAGACTTGGCACCTGCACACAGTGCCAAAGCTACCAGTAACTGGTTTAAGGACCATGGTATGCCTGTTCTTAATTGGCCAGCAAACTCGCCTGATCTTAACCTCATAGAAAATCTATGGGGTATTGGGAAGAGGAAGATGTGATATGCCAGGCCCAAGAATGCAGAAGAGCTGAAGGCCACTATCAGAGCAACCTGGGCTCTCATAACACCTGAGCAGTGCCACAGACTCATCGCCATGCCGCATTGCAGCATTAATTCAGGCAAAAGGAGCCCCAACTACATATTGAGTGCTGTACATGCTTATACTTTTCTTTTCATATTTTTCAGTTGGCCAAGATTTAAAAAAATCCTTTCTTTGTATTGGTCTTAAGTAATATTGTAATTTTCTGAGATACTGAATTTGGGATTTTCCTTAGTTGTCAGTTATAAGCATCAAATTAAAAGAAATAAACATTTGAAATATATCAGTCTGTGTGTAATGAATTAATATAATACACAAGTTTCACTTTTTGAAACGAATTAGTGAAATAAATCAACTTTTTGATGATATTCTAATTATATGACCAGCACCTGTATCCTCTGTATGTTTTCAAAGAGTCTAGTGAAAGTCTCAGGAAGACCACAGGTATTTGGGCTTGCGATTTGTGTTATTTTATATATATTGCATAGCAAAAAATACAGAAAGAGCTTACATATAAGGAGGTTAGACAATTTAGAGAAAACATAAGTCATATGGTTTATTAAAAATAAGTCAATAAAAAAGTAACAAATATTTGCACTTTACAATTATTTGTTTCTTTTTTTCATCTAGCAGGAAAACCAACGTAAACTTTACATCATCCAGAAGAGGTCGCTATAAGGCAGACATACAATTTTTTTTAGCTCAACCCCAGAGATGCATAACCAAGATAGAAGTGAACAATTACAGTACAAAATATGAAGATTATTGAATGATTATATTTTATAGCATTTCATACATTTTGTCCTAAAATGTTTTTTATTGGTTTTTATATGTATTACAAATTAATTCAACACAATCCCTCAACCCTGACCTAATATTCCCCAAAATTACCATAATGCTGACCATTTTCATAAGATAATTGAACAATGAATTTACATAAATATGTACACACATACACTCAGTTATGCACATGCATGGCAATAAATAAACAAATAAACTGGTTTTACATCCATTTGGCTTAACAGGGCTATTTAGTCAATAATCGTGTATTATTTAGAACAAAATTTTTCAGGTCTTCTTTATGATGAGTCTCTATCTGATCTTTGCAAGGCGGAGGCAAGATATTATATCTCTGAACCGGATGTAAATGGTGGAACAGAATCCTTCCAATTTAGTAGTTTTTATCTGCATTCTAACAAGGAAGAAAAAGCAAGGACTTTAACCACTGGTGCTGAGAAACATTGACAGCTATTACGCATACAGTACATAGGTAAATTTGGGCTAATTTAACTTTTGACGTATAAGAGTTATGTACTATTTTAAACCGAAATGAATGCAAAACCAAGCACAAATTGGTGATGACTGAACCTGTTTGAGGACACAGGCCCATGTGTCATATGAGGCTAATCTGCCAAGAACTTCCTCCTAACTGTATCAAAACAAGAGGATGCTCAACCACAATTTTATTTGTTTTAAAGTAGCAACTAATTGGCTTTTATACACAAGTAACATGACCCGTCCATAAAACTAACAAGCATTCCAGTTGTCTTCGTAAGAGTGTGTGCAAGGTCATCTGAGACATCAGACTTAGTCATCTCTGATTGCTGATGTGTTAAATGGATAGTTCAAGCTGTTGACAGTAGTCATAGACTTCCATAGGAATAAATACTATGGAAGTCAATGGCTACTGACAACTTTTTGGTTACCAACATTCTTTAAAATATTTTCTTTTCTGTTCAACAGCAGTTTTTGAACAACATGATGGTGAGTAAAAGTGTGAACCATAGCCATTTAATCCACTGTTGTCTTTATACAAAGATATATACATCTATCTATCTATCTATCTATCTATCTATCTATCTATCTATCTATCTATCTATCTATCTATCTATCTATCTATCTATCTATCTATCTATCTATCTATCTGTCTATCTGTCTATCTGTCTGTCTGTCTGTTTGTCTGTCTGTCTGTCTGTCTGTCTATCTATCTATCTGTCTGAATGTGTTGTGGATATTTAGGTAGTTTATTGTGGTTTTGGGGTTTTTACACAACGACGAAACTCAATATTATACAGCTTCTTATATTTTGTTTTGTCATGTATGTAGGCAATAAATTCCTGGTTTAAGGTGGCACTTGTCATGCTGTGACTTGCTCAGAGGAGTTCTGTAACATTACACACATATCTCGAAAAGCAACAACTGTTTATTCTATAAAACCTGTACAGATTCTATAAAGAAAATAAAAAAATAAACCTTATTCCCATCGCAGATGTTTTATTAATAAACATTTTATTACAGAAATACAACACAGAACGATTAATTAACAATAAAATAGATTTGGGACGTGTTATATTGAACGTATCGCAGTACATTTCGTCTGTCCCTTGCACTTCACTGCTGGTTGTGATATTAGGTCTTTATATATATAATTCAATTATTCTTCTGATGAAAACAGCCTTATAAGGAAGATCTAAATGTAAAACCAAACGAAAAAAAAAATTATATATTTATAATTAATATAAACATGTTTACGATATAAACGTGTCTGGCAGATCTCAACAAAACAAACAAATAAACAACAACAAAATAGCCAGTTGGCACGACCTTAAGAGAGCGCTCGCACATCTGACCACGTGATAGGATTCCTGGAAAGTTCCTGGAAATTAGTCTTTTATATACTAGTCTTTTTAAACGAGGATTAAGTAGTTAACGACGAGCGCGCGCACACACAGAGAAAGAGAGGGAGAGAGAGACAGGGCAAGAGAAAAAAAGATTCGTTGGAATATCACTAAACTGCTGGAGAGAGTAATTATATGTCCTGCTATCTTGGCTCGCGTTGTAACGCGTTAGGACGCGCGGTGCGCGCGGTGCGCTTGCAGACAGCGCGAGACATACAGTGTCGCCAGTATCGCTCCCGAAAGAATCAATGCAAATACACGGAAAAACGCGTCCCGATCTGCTGAGCATCAGGGGGTGCTGGTCGTTTGACAGGGAGCCGATCAGTGTTTCCCATCAATAATAAACGATGGGTCTGAATCATGTTGCCATTGAACGACTGTAACGTGAAACGCGCTGGACTTGATTGCTTATTGCTTTCACTTAGACAAAAGGTAAGTGCTGTGCGCTTTCTCCGACTGTCACCTTTCAGGCTCAAGTTTATATTCAAAATATACTCTGCTTTATTTCGTCTGATTCATTATGTCTCACATAGCAGCTACATCAAATAATCCGTGCAATTAGAACTAACGTATCTTCATTTACACGTTCAGGAGAAAAGACTCTCGTTTCTCTTGTTTGTCACACTATCGTTTACCAGGAGCTAGCTGTCAATGGAGTTTCCTAGTAAAGGCGGTTCTGCGTATTTTGCCGTCTCTCAAAGACACCCTTTGTTTTTATTCCTCATGCACGTGCGCAATGAGCCATTCACACACAAGACGGACGTTTGTAGCCTAATGTTAATGAAGCTTATGGTGATGTCATTTCGCTCTTTTATCCAATTAAAAACAATAACCGAAAACATAACAGTAGCTGCCCTTTGCTTTATTCAATTGAGAACTTTATGAGAGTATAAAAAAACAACAATAAGAAATGCGCTACAGGAGTGGAATGACTATGTGAGCACCACCCTCCTGGGTGACAGTAGACGCGTTAAGACTGTAAAAATACTAAGGATTTACAGGGCAAAAACAATTTTAAGGTAAGGCGAGGAATGATTTCGTTTCTGTCTTAAGCTACAACTCAAATTCAGATCAGGATAATGAATGTTAAATGACAGAACTGGTGTCATTAATGTTTAGTTTGACACAAGTATACAAGTGATAGTTCACACAAGCTTTTCATTTACGTGTTAAAAACTATAAATACCATGTCTGAGGTGACGGGAAGGGATGTAACATTTTCCATTCTGCTGGAGACACAAACAGTTGACCAAACCAGGACAGTGTTATACGCTTACCTCAATTGTGTGAGTGACTAACACACACTCTTTCGTTTAGCGGTATTATGCATTTGCGTATTTGTTAGGGGTTCAAGCACGCAGTGCTGAAACCCTATTGTAATTGTAAGGATTTTTTTTATTATTATTATTTTTCTCCGCTAAAACTGATTGTGCAGACCAAACCGTAAGGCCTAGAGAGCTGAAACTTGGCCAGAATGTAGAGCTCCCCGAGGGGACATTCTGACAAAGTCTCACCCCAATCGGCCAAATGGGGGCGCTACAGCGCAAAAAACAAAAAAATTTGACATTTTGGGCCGTAAATCGTAAACCGTTAGCCGTAGACTCAAAAACATGGCATCGTTGCAATCCTTGGGTTAGCCCGAACAAAAGTGCACGGCGCCTTTTTGGGGTCTACGACGCACCGTTTTCTCGCAAAATCGAGCTATATCCGAAACCTACTTTTGCGAACTAGTCCTAGGATTTTCAACCAATCAGAACCAAACCACTTCAGAAATATTCCCTGGACACTCAATATCAATAATTATCAAAAAAAAGTTGAAATTTCAATTCTTACGCGAAACAGTACACCAAAAAGCGTCTATGCTAACGTTAGCCAAATGCTATTTTGACTATAACTCCTGAACGGAATGAGATATCTTCACCAAAATTGGTACACATATGTATGAGCTCAATCTTTGGTCAAATAAAAAAAATTGCGCAGCTCTGCCACTTGGGGGCGCAATGAGATTTAAAAAACACATAAATGGCTATAACTAGGCAACCGTTCGCTCGATCGACTTGAAAATTGGTATGCAGTGTCTTGGTCTGAAGGGGCACAAGTACCTATGAGGACATTTGCATATCTCAAAAAACATGGCCGCCATTGGCCAAACAATTTTAAGCACCTATTTGAAAGGGTTAACGGATGTTGATCGGAACGAAACTCGCTGGGTACGTTCGACTCATGAACCTTAAGGTCTGTAAGAATTTTGAAAGAAATCGGCCACTAGTTGGCGCTAACGAGTTTTATGGCTCTGTAATCACGTGGTGTTTCACATATCAACACAATATGCATATCACTTGATAGATCTCCTCATAATGCACAACTTTGCCTCAAGAACCATTGCTGTCAATCAAATCGTTCAATTGTTATTCACAAATATGTTAAAAACCTACTTTTGCGAACTAGTCCTAGGTTTTTTGTCCGATCGGAACCAAACCACTGCAGTAATATTCTGTGGACTCTGTAGATCAATAATTATTAAAAAAATGTTGAATTTTGTCCTTTGGTTAACTGTAAAGTGGTAATATAGAAAAAGGGGTGTGGACAAACATACCCCAAAGCCTATAAAACCTAAACGAAAACTCAAAACTTTATGAAACTCAGTGAAATCATGTAACATGATACTCTTAACAAGCATGCAAAGTTTCATGGAGATCAGACCATAGGTGGCGCTATAACAGTAGAAAAGGTCTCAAAACACAAGATTTCTATGGTAAATGGCCTCAAATTGTTTGAAAATGCTCGTATATTCACTCAAAAACACCAAATCTTCATATCATATGATATATCTCCTCATTCTGAACAACTTTGCCTCTGGGACCAATGTTGTCAATAAAGCTGTTAATTAAATATTCAAGATTATTTAAAAAAGTTACTTTGGCATACTTGTGATACAGTTTAAGATGAAAATCAATAAAACCACTGAAGTACAATTCTCTAGACTCTGAAGGTCAATAATTATCAAAAACATGTTGAACAATTGCATTTGGGCAACTATAAACCAGTCATTTTATAATATGTTCTTTTCATAGTGCATACAAAGGCCTATTAATACAATCAGAAAGCCCACAAATTATCAAAACTGTGTAAAATAAGGCATAATTTCATTCTAAACAAGCATGCAAAATTTAAGAGAGATTGGGCAAAAAAAAAAAACACTATAACAGTTATGTTTAAAAACACAAGTGTTGTTGGAGTAAATGCAATTTATAACCACTAGATGGCAGCGGAAGACCACTAATGGGCTCATTCAGTAAAGTTGAACAGTACTGTTGAAAGGATTCATGAATTCATGCCAAAACATTAAAAAATGAACTGTTATAACATTTAAAATCTCATTGAGTCAATGTTTTCCATTTTGTTTATACAGATATATCAGCTTTTTTAAATTTTGCCACATTATGATTACAGTTTAACCTGAAAATGACATCTAACTCTTAAAAAGAAAAGACTTGCAATAAGTTTATGGTCACCTATCACTTATTTCAAATACCTATATCTGCAACAAAATGTTTGTGCATGTATATGTGTGTCTTTGTGTGTGTGTGTGTGTGTGTGTGTGTGTGTGTGTGTGTGTGCATATGCTTATAGAGTATACATATATTAGTCTAATCATTTAGTTTCAGTGTGTGTGTCTGTCTGTTAGCCTGTTCTCCATTTTGGATGTGTTTAACTGTCATCCATGCATCCAGGTTGGCTCAGACCACCTCAGAGGCCTTAATGTGCTTGAACCCCGGTAAATGCTGCTTGCAGCTTTAATTTCTTTTTGTTATTTTAAAGCGTTTTAACGTTTCCTATACGGTGGCCTTATTGAATTAAGTGATTTAAAGGAATCGAGGGTGACTTGGGGTGACATAATTGTTTTGAAGAAGTACATTTGATGACCATAAATGCATGCATGTCCATGTTTTCTATTACTCTCAGGTAATGTAGAAGATTGTAGCACCAGTACAGTACCAGTAGGCCTAATTGACATCAGTTCACACGGTTTTATGCTACAATGTAGTTCTTAAACATCAGCAAATTAGCAGCAGACATGTATGGAAATACTAATCAGCAAAAAACAAAACAAAAAAAACAACAGCAACACAAAAAGCATCAAACAAAACATAGGGTTAAAATCATGTTTGTATTTTCAGATCGTCGCAGCCAAACAGTATCCACGGACGCTGTGGAAGACTTCTCACATGTTTTGGTCGATTGTAAGAGTCAGTAGTCTTTGAAGGATAATTATAGACATTGAGTGGATGCAGAACGCCGTTCTCCAATGACCTGTCACTCATCCGACTCCACGGAAAGCATCGAGAATGAAAGGAGATCGCAAACCGAAACCCAAGTCGCGGAGTCCGAGCAGAGTCGCATTGCCACTGCCATGAGAGACCTTAAAAACACTGGTAAACGTTTACTGCTCGTTTCACTTACATACTCTCTTCATTTGCTCCTGTAACTCTCACTGAATTCATGTCGCATGCAACACAGCAACAGGCTAGTTAAAAAATAATTATCACAATGCGTCAAATTTGATGTTAAAAGTGATAACAGTCGATTTTAAAAAGATTAACCTTCTATATAAAATTTCTGTAAAATGTTTAAAGGTTGTTCTGAGTGTACTTTAATCTCATAAATCAGATTAGCAGCAGCTGTATCGTGCTTTTGCCATGAGTTTGTTGCAGACCCATACACAGTTTTTTTTTTTTTTTTCAAAATATCGATGTCCCAAAATGGAGAGTAAGGTGGTTCCTCCCCCAAGAAAATTTAGATTTTCCTGGCTTACATGTGTGCATTTTAAG
The DNA here is from genome assembly GCF_003368295.1 of Carassius auratus. Taxonomy (NCBI): domain Eukaryota; kingdom Metazoa; phylum Chordata; class Actinopteri; order Cypriniformes; family Cyprinidae; genus Carassius; species Carassius auratus. The sequence continues at coordinate 37,041 of NW_020525270.1, forward strand.
ATGTTTAAAGGCTCACAAATTGGATTATAATGTAGGTTTTAAACCAAGGCAGTGGGTATAGTAGCACAGATTATTTTTCAACATAACAGATTCTTAAACATGAGAATCAGATTAAAAGTTGCAATGAATGATCCACGCTACAAATAGAGAAGATGTAGTTTGTTTATGAATTTAATAAACGTCTAAAATGATTAAACATGAATTTGATTAGCTATTATTATTATGTAATTCACACTAATAGAAATTAATCTTTTCCAACAAGTTTAAACTGATTTTTACATTTTATAATAAGACATTTGGGCTGTTACCATGCAAATTAAATCAACACAGAAGTTGCATCTGAAGTGGCATTACACTGTTTAATGCAAGACGTGAATTAATTTATCTGCAATTACAAATGCATAAGTAATGTTTTGATATGTTAAACATAAAACGTTTACTGATATTTGAAATTATTTAAAACATAAAAAAAAAAACCACATCGAAATGTGAAATTAAAATCGCCAATAGGTAGCAGCAAGTCACTGTTCATAAGTGAGTCATTGCGATTGAACCGAATTATTTAAACGGTTGATTCATTCAGGAACGAAACAGCGTCATGTTGCTCAGAGACGCAAAACTGTGCTGTGGCTGTGTTTGGAATGAATTTGTTGGTGAAATAGAGCAAAAACAGGCAATATGTAAAACAGGCATCTCAGATGAGAAGATCTGTTATCTTGGCTTTTTATCCTTGCAGCACCAAAGAAGAATTAATATAATGTAATTAATTATTTTACATCTTCTGTTATTTAAAAAATACCGAGGTCTGGACATCGGGGACCTCGATGCTGCGTGACTGTCAAATAATTGAAAATGTTTCAGGACTTGCTGTTGTTTTTTTTTCTTTTCTTTTTTTTTTGTGACAATTTGCATCTGGTGTATTGTTTCGGGACTGTTGTTTGATCAGAAGATAATAATGAAAATATGAGAGAAGTGAATGTCAAGAAAAAAAGTAGGCTAATTATTTTTTTCATTAAGGGGCAGTTTTCACCACGTTTGGATTTCCAGGGGCATGTTTTTATTATAAATAAATAATTAGATATAATGTAAAATAAAGAAATATATAAATGCAAATTTATTTAAATGTAAATGTAATTTACATTTATAATCTATGAAAGTGTAATTAAAATTAATTAAACACCAAAAAAGAATATATTCCACATTAATTCTGGGGGCTATTTTATCACTTAATAAAAGAAGTATGTAAGTGAATTATTGGAACGAATTTCTTGAAAAAGCTTTTACTGTTAATTTTTCTCCGTTTTGCTTTTTGTGCAACAAAAGAGTTACATTATCATGTCTATGAAGCTTTTGTTATATATCCTGGTCTGGCTGGAACATTTGTCCTTAGTGGTTTGTGTCTCTGTCACATCACATCCCTTTCTGGTTTCAAGTGCATGTGCAAATTTAGTCCAGCACTGCACTGTATAAAAGAAAAACATAACATAAAGTCATTATGATGCTGCAGCGAGATCCTTTTTTAGGTTTGTTTGTTATTGAGAAATACAATGTGAGCAGCTTTGGGGAACATCTGTCAAGCATCCGCCATCACAAATGTCAGATACTCCCAAGATGAATAGTCAGATGGTCTAGTTTACTATTTCAGGAAAAATATATCATTTATGTTGATATTTCTGCTGTCTTGTTTAGACTTGCTATGCCACAGTTGTCATAATGTTTGCAATTAACGTTCACTTATCAGCTCATTTCGGAAGTGCTTGGTTTCTTGCTGTATTATCAGATGTGAATTAGCTCTTTAAATCAGGGCACAGTTTGAGAGGTTGCGTCCTCTTCTGAAAGCCAAACTATCTGCAGTGACTCAGAAAACGCCTGATAAAACAACAGCCGAATTGCTAGGATATGACTGTAGCTGTGATGGTTTTTGTGAGCCTCTCTTTATAGGGACACGTTATGGGTCTCATGTTACACAAGCAAGCGACTGAAACAGATACTGTGGAAGAGGATACGTATGTGACCACCTCTGTGTCTTCTTTTCTTGGAAGCAGGCTGGTATTGGGGCAGCCTGACAGCAAATGAAGCCAAGGAGATCCTGCAGGACACGTCGGAGGGGACGTTTCTGGTCCGAGACAGCTCTCAGAGGGACTACCTCTTCACCATCTCCGCCATGACATCTGCGGGACCCACCAACCTGCGAATCGAATACAAGGACGGCAAGTTCAAGCTGGATTCCGTGGTGCTGGTCAAACCCAAACTCAAGCAGTTCGACAGCGTTGTCCATCTCGTGGAACACTATGTGCAGCTGTCCCGGACGTCTTGTATGGGCAGGACTACCCCTCTCGCCCCGTCCAATGGGACAGTGCAGCTGCTGCTCACGAATCCGGTGTACACAGCCACACCATCTCTGCAGCATCTGTGTCGTATTGCCATCAACAAAACCACACGGCGGGTACAAGAACTTCCTTTGCCGAACCGTCTGAAGGATTACCTGACAGACTACACTTATAATGTATAGAACCAGATGGACAATAATGACCATAAGTGCAGAGGTACTATGGATCATAGATCCAGTGATACTGGGGTGCTGATGTCCCGTTTAGGATCTTTTGCCTGGGATCCCTCATCTTGTGTCCAAGGACAACTTTAAAAGGATAACTCAAACACACAAAAAATGTAAGTCTGTCATTAATTACTCACCGTCAGTGATGTTCCAAACCTGTTTGACTTTTTCATCTGTGGAACACAAGAGAAGATATTCCATTTTTGTCCATACAATGAAAGTCAACGGGATCCAAAAGAACACATCAGCGTTATTCAAAACATATTCCAGTTTCTGTTTTGATTCGGTGAGTAAATATTGACTGAACTATCCCATTAATACACAGAATATCATAACTGTTAAGTGTCCTTCATTGCGTGCTTAACAAGTTTATGGCCTGTAGATATTCTACAGTTGACTTTGAATGAGTGACTGAGCAGTATCTGTCAGGAGCATTGGCCTGCACTGACATCGGTGGGCTTCTTCCTGTAATACACACATCAGATATACAGGACGCCTCACGGTGTGACCATGCATCACTTTTAAAAGGAAGAGTTCACCCAAAAATGAATACACTAGCCCAATCTTAAACGTGATGTTCTTTATTCTGTAGAACATAAAAGAAGATAATTTGAAGAATCCTGTAGCTGTCTTTGTCCATATATTGAAAACTACACTCTTCAAATTTCCAGATGGAGTTTTGCAGTGATTCCTTAAAGGAACCCTTTTAGGTCACCCAGTGAACAGTTCTTAAAACTATTTGTCCTTAGTGTGAAGAACATTTTAATATTCTAAAAAAAAAAAAAAATTCCACTATAAAGAACTGAAAAGTTTCCATGGATGTGTATTAGATGAAATAAATCCATACGACTTCTAAATAAGGATTATTTACTCTCCAATCACTGATCAAAGCACACAAAGGCAGACCACATTAACTTTGGTGGCACAAACATCCACTGATGTCAAACCTCATTGGGATGTTAATTGAAGTTTGAAGTATTTCTTTTATGTTCCACAGAAGAAAGCAAACCATATGAGTTTGGAACAACATGAGGGTAACATGAGTACAGAATTCTCATTTTTGGGTGAGCTATGCTTTTATTGCATCAGGTGTCTGAGATGTTCTGCATCCTGTGTTTGGGACATGGGAGTTTGAAACTGTATGCTTTTGGACTATGTTTTATTTGCTCTTTATCCATGTTATATTTTTGTACTGTAGTCATAGAAGATCATTTGCTGTCATGGTTGCCCAAGGAAATGCTGGAAACTGGCAAGTACCTTGTGATATGATATACTGTACATACATGTCTTCATGATATCGTAATATCTACTGAAAAAATACAGGAAAAAATTGCCCTTTTAAAGGTCATTTGAAACAAATAAAATGTATTATACATATACACTACCATTTGAAAGATTGGGGTTAGATTTTTAAATAGTGTAATTCAGCAAGGACACATTGAAGTGAACAAATGTGTCAGTAAAGATATTAATAATGTTACAAATGATTTCCGTTATGATCTTTTGAACTTTGAAGAATCCTGAAAACAATCCTTTCATCAAACACATTAAGCAGCACAATGATTTCTGAAGGATTATGTGACACTGAAGACTGAAGAGAAATGGCTGCTGAAAATTCACCTCATCACAGGAATAAATTACATTTTAATATATTATCAACTTTTTTTGCTCTATTGTTTATCAAATCAATGTAGCCTTACTGAAAATAAGAGACTCAAAAATATTGGAAAAAACATACCACCCCCAAACATACAAAAATTTGAATGGCAGTGTGTGTATAAACATTTTAATTTAAAAGCTCAAACTTCTCCCCCTTGCCCAACATTTAAGGGTGTGTACTTTGCAAATAAAATATACCGTCTTAGTATTTTATCGGACATTCTGAACCAAGAGGTAATTTGGCAGCATGGTTTGTTTCAGCTTTTGTTGCATATGGTCAAGAAGTATTGGCCTGTGTTAACCCTACCTCAGGAGGGTGTCGTTATAAACCTGCATGCTGATTGGTCGTCTCTGGAGAATCTTTGATTCTATACTGAATCGTAATTTTTTAACCAAACCAAACCAAAAAAAATAAAATAAAAACTTACTAGGTCAGAAGCTTTTTATTCTCTCCTTACTGCTATTTGTGGAGAGATTATAAGAAAAATGAGATTTTCCTCTCAAGTTCCTCATTAATCTGAACTCCTTTCTATTTTGGTTTAATGAAACATACATAATATTATCCCTTCAAGAATGGGTCGCTCAATGTATTCAATTCACCATTGTTCTTGGGTGCTAAATTCCTGCATTTTCTCTTTATGCTTAGTCTTTCAGTTAAAGCATTCAAATAGTATTATCTTAAAAGCATTGCGCTTAAAAGGATTACAGGTTGGTGCTTTATTTTGACATTATTTTTAAATAAAGAAGTTCCTTATTTAATATGATTTAATTAAAATACAAAAACAATCTACCAGAAATTCTTAAATAATTGGGAAGCTGATCTCAGATCAGCTTAAGAGGTGTTTCTGCCAACATCTTTAAAATCCAGTATACTGTTGTCAATATTATTCATCGTCTTCCTTGAGGACATGGTATAACTAGGGTAGTAAGTCTGATGTGATCTCTTTGCCACTACAAAATTCCACCAATATCATTTTACTACATTGTGCTGCATCAGTGGTGAATGGATTGTCTCCCAAAAAGTGAGAAATAAAAGCAAGCATAGATTTAATTCCTGTTCTGTGTGTGTGTTATTATTATTTATTTTTTTGGTAATGTCTGATAGAGGACTTGGGAAATAGAGTATGATTTCTACAACAACTTCACTCTTTTATTTCTGCCCCAAAATGAGCCAATCATGAGCAGAACAGACAATAACACCCATCACCAAGGTCACACACCCACAACCTGGCAACCTCTCAAACCTTCAGTAAACCCACATCCTGAATGGATTTCTGGTTTCTAATGTTCTGAAAATACAGATAATCAAGTATATTTGGTGTTTGTATGGAAATAGTTTGTTTGGTTGTTTAGAAAATTCACTTTTTAATCCAACAGTGTTTGCAAGAATTTTGTAAGTGTTTTTCTTGTGTACATTTTCTTTGGAAGTGTTTTGTCTTTGCCATCTGAATTGGGAAGTTTCACTCCCAGTTTGCCCAGTCAATTTTCCATTTCTACAGCGTTTCTTGTCCCCTGCATGTTTTTTTTTTTCAAAGCATGGAAATTCTGAGTAACAATTTGAGTCACTTCATATTTTCCAGGGATTTTTAGAGTGAATTGTGTGTACAAAGGCTGTGTATTTGCAGACATTTCCTCGAGAGGCAACCGACTAGCCGATCGGTGCAAGAAAGTAACTATTTCTGTTAAATATTGACACCGTTCCCAAGAAAGAGCTGCTAAAAGCAGGAGTTCTCCTTGTCACAGCACATAAGAGTTGTTTAGTCAAAGATAACGTGGAGATAGCACTGTTTTCCAAGTAATCTAAACTTAATTTTACATGGAAATTGGATGTAATTGAACCCACAAGTGCACCGTCACAGTTTCTGCAGTCACAAACACATTTAAGTGTTGGCTTCGGCATGTTAGAAGAACAGCGTCATCCTATCCAAATGACTTGAATTACTATACAAATGACTTCATGTTTAAAGTTACACCAACAAAACCTGATATCATATACGTACAGTATGTGTGTGTTTGTGTGCATACACCAATGACTCCTTGCAGGATTTGTTGTACCTTAATTGTATGTTATAATTTATATGTTATAAAGTGTTACATGGAATACATAATTTAGATTTTTTTCACATCTTTTGACTTTTTTTTTTTTTACCACAACAATTTTCAGAAATTGTTATTGTTTATATATATGTGTGTGTGTGTGTGTGTGTGTGTGTGTGAAAGTTAGCACACCCTATTAAATTCCATGGTTTTCTGTATTAGAACATAATAAATATGATCTGGTCCTTGGCAGGTCTTAAGATTTGGAAAGTAAAACTTAGACTAACAACATCACATTATATATCACACTGTGTTTATATTTAATTAACACAAATTAAGCCAAAATGAAAAGCCATGTGTGACAAAGTTAGGAGACCCTATGATTCAATTGCCTGTAGATCCACTTTTAACTTCAATTAACATTTTCTGTTTGACTTGATCAGTCTCTTTTTTTGTGGAATTTCGTCCCACTCTTCTTTACAACGTTGCTCTAGTTTATTGAGGTTTGAAGGCATTTGTTTATGCACAGCTCTTATTACAGCATTTCAGTCAGGATGAGCTCTGGACATTGACTGGACCATTGTAACCCCTTGAATCTTTTATTTTCAGCCGTTCTGTTGTAGATTTGCTGCTGTTCTTGGGATCATCGTGCTGTTGCATGACCCAATATTGGCCAAGCTTTAGCTGTTGGATGGATGTCCTCACATTTGACTCTAGGATACTTTGGGATACAGAGGAGTTCATGATCGGCTCAATGACTGTGAGGTGCCCAGGTCCTGAGGTTACAAAACAAGCCCAAAATAATCAATCCTCTATGTGTGACTTCTGGTATGAGGAGTTTGTGCTGAAATGCTCTTTAGGTTTTTACCAAATATGGCATTGTGCATCATAACCAAACATCTCCCCCTTGGTCTCATCTGATAAAAGGACATTGTTCTAGAAGGCTTATGGTTTGTTTAGATGCAACTTTGCAAACCTAAACTGTGCTGCCATGCTTTTCTTTTTTCTTTCTGGCAAGCCTTCCAAACACGCCATACTTGTCCCATATTTTTCTAATTGTACTGTCATGAACGTTATGTGTCACTCTTCCCAGATTGATGGCAAAAACAATTGCTTCTTTAAGATTATTGCTGATGTCTTACATCCTTGGCGTTAAGACACCTGAAGGCTCCAGACCATCAAACTGCCAAAACTTCTGCTTTCATAGAGATGCTCACACTTACTGATGATCATTTAATCACAGGCATTTGATTAGCAATGCCTGACCATTACTTACCCTCTTAATTCATATGTTAACAGTAAGGGGGTCCTAACTTTGTAACAAAAATTATTCTTTTTCTCCATTTTGGCTTTATTTTTGTTAATAAATAATGGTATGGTACAATATGTCATGTGTTGCTGTTCATCTGTTTGAATTTTCACATTTTAAGACCTGTCAATGACCAGATTTTTTTATTTTTATTATGCCCTTATACGGAAAACCATGGAATTCAAGAGGGTGTCCTAACTTTTTCACACACACATACATATATCGTCAATAATACAGTTAGCATATTTTATACTTTATATTCTATTAATTTGTTTTAATTTCCATAATTACTCATTTTCTGTAGACAAAACGTTAGGTAGATGGATTGGATTTCAGTAGGAATCTTCCCAGTGACGGGGATGAAATGAAAGTGCAGTGAAATGAAATGCAGAGAGATGCACAATATGTTGACCTGAAACTTGACAGTGGTTGAGGGCAAGAGGACCAGAACTGACCCACTGAAGAATATTCTGGATCTCACATCTCTTTACATGACCGGACCTGACACTGGCTTGGTGCATGTCTTAACAGCTCACGCGGTCAAGTAAACAGGATTTAAAAGGTCAGTTCAGGGGCGAGGGTTATTGAACTCAGACCTCATATCACATGCACAAAACAATTAAGTGGACCACTTCAGCTCAGAGTCTTCATGTTGTACTGTACATCTGATAAAAGCACAGCTTTTTCCAATCCAAAGCACAGTTCGCAAAAGCACATGTGACATCTTTTGTATCATTATAGCATTATCAAGACCAGACAATGATAATATCCAACTGTTCGGTCAAACTTGAGGCAGGAGCGGTGCCATGCGCAGAAACACAACATTTGGAACATCATTCAGAGCTATGGTTGATAACATGAAACAGATTATTAACATTAGAATAATAAAACATAAGATTAATAACTAAAAGACGTTAACTGTTTGAAACATCCAATGACTGTACAGTACAGTTTTATGCAAATATCCATGTCCTTATTTGGCCCAGTAGATGCTTCCAATTTAGTCTGAAGTCCTTAAGCCTCAAAAATAATGGATTCTCTGAAGGGAAAATCCCTTCTAACAGATTTTAAAAGGATTAGTGTAAAACGTGCTTGTTGGTAAATCTGACCTTATGTATGGTTGTAGAAAGAGCCATACCATAGATGTAATGAACTGAACATATAGCGCATTATGCTTGAGGACACGGGGTCGAGTGCTGCAAAAAGCAATGATGGTATGGACATTCAGGATTATACAAATAATACCAAGGGGGATTTACATAGATACATCCAACTTCTTGCAGCTCATAAGTGCCATGATATTTAAATAATCCGCTCTTCCTGGAACAACTGTTGCTCTACAAATTCATAACCAGTGTTTGAAAGACTAAAGCCACTTTAAGGGCAAAAGAAAGCTTAGCGTTTCAAACAAGCTGTTTAACTGAATGTCACGAGGACAAGAAAATATATACAACAGAACTTTCCTAATCAGGGGACAATGTCAGCAACAGACAGCTTTATATACAATGTTTTTGTAAGAGTCATCATCACAGGACAAACTGGAAAGACAAGAGCATCAGTGAATTATATCACTCGCTCCACATCATGGGAAAAGAAGAGACACAAAGAGAGACCGAAAAAAGACTGTAATTATAATCCTTCGCCAACGTTTTCTGTAGTAACTAGGCTATAGTTTAAGCTAAAATATCAGAGTTGCTCTAGTTATTGTTAATATATGTCTAGGAAAGTAAAAACATAGGCCCAACACATTCTATTGATTTATATAAACGTGCTGCATTAATAATTCAGAACGCTTGCTTGTTAATATTTCAATATATTAGACTAGAAAATCCAGCTTTTAATATTGAAGGTTTCTGGATGTGTCTGAAAGAGATAAATACAGCTCTATTATGTTAGGTTATAGTCTCAGGGTATTTTTGTTTGTGATCATTATTTCTGCACAATGTTTAGCCTAAATTACCCAATTTATTAGTTCCTCCTGCTCCTCGTTTCCAGCCAGTAGAATTTAATACATTACGTGGAAAACTCATGTGTAACCTAATACACAATGTATTAGAGACAAAGGCGGCAACTTATGATATTATTGGGATATATATACACAAACACCCCTTTATGTGCCCTCACCAACAATTTAATGATATGTTAACAAAGAATTATTCGACGTTGTCCAGGCTGTTGTAGTAAACTCTTTATAGTTCAGTCAGTTGTTATGGTTAAAAGTGGTTTTTACGGGGTTATCGGGTTCAAATATGGACCCACAACACAAAAAAACAGCTCCGATCTCAGCTGCTTTTTCTAGCCGAGGAGCTCTTTGTGGACGACATGATTATAGAGTATTATACCAAGAGGAGATCTTAAAGGAAGAGTCATTTAGAGGAGATTCATTCTGAGTTGTCTTATAGGAAAAAAACGCTATAGCTGCTGGATATTCTGGCCACGCGGGGTTCGCGCCTTCCATCACTTTATTCAGTTATTAGAAAAATATTTTCCCTGGATCAAAGACAAATTACAGCGACTGTGTGCTGAAGAAGACACAAAGTCTCCTCCTCCGTCCTTCTCAGGTGAGTCCTGCGTGGGTGAACTTGGCTATCGTACTTGGCCACATCTGACAGAACACCCCTTTTTTGGGATGTCTTTAATTGAAAAATACTATTCATAAAGAATATAAACAAAAGTTTTGTGTGAGGTTTAGGGAATATAAAACATAACCTAATTATCTCATTAACTCACTATACTAATTAACTAACTACCTAAATTAAATCCCCACAATGACCACATATACACACACACACACACACACACACACACACAAATAGGTGTGTGAACCTTATTGTTAACATAAGAGTGGGTGTGGCCATATGTAACTTACTGTAAATTTGCAAGGCTTCAGTCTTGTTTTTTGTCTTGATATTGCAAACTAGTATTTGATCACATTATTTTATTATCGTATTCACATAAACATTGATTTGTAGTGCAAATTTTTTTGTAGTCTACTGTACTTTACTAACTTCTAGTTATTTATCTATAGCTCTTAATGAAGTCTCACATATTCACAGAAAATAGCTTACATTACTTATGCCTTGAAAAATAAGGTGGATATGCAAACCTACACTTTTTGGACAAATGTCCAGGCATGTCTCACATATATTAAATTATTTTATATATATATATATATATATATATATATATATATATATATATATATATATATATATATATATATATATATATATACACAGTATTGTTCAAAATAATAGCAGTACAATGTGACTAACCAGAATAATCAAGGTTTTTAGTATATTTTTTATTGCTACGTGGCAAACAAGTTACCAGTAGGTTCAGTAGATTGTCAGAAAACAAACAAGACCCAGCATTCATGATATGCACGCTCTTAAGGCTGTGCAATTGGGCAATTAGTTGAAAGGGGTGTGTTCAAAAAAATAGCAGTGTCTACCTTTGACTGTACAAACTCAAAACTATTTTGTACAAACATTTTTTTTTTCTGGGATTTAGCAATCCTGTGAATCACTAAACTAATATTTAGTTGTATGACCACAGTTTTTTAAAACTGCTTGACATCTGTGTGGCATGGAGTCAACCAACTTGTGGCACCTCTCAGCTGTTATTCCACTCCATGATTCTTTAACAACATTCCACAATTCATTCACATTTCTTGGTTTTGCTTCAGAAACAGCATTTTTGATATCACCCCACAAGTTCTCAATTGGATTAAGGTCTGGAGATTGGGCTGGCCACTCCATAACATTAATTTTGTTGGTTTGGAACCAAGACTTTGCCCGTTTACTAGTGGGTTTTGGGTCATTGTCTTGTTGAAACAACCATTTCAAGGGCATGTCCTCTTCAGCATAGGGCAACATGACCTCTTCAAGTATTTTAACATATGCAAACTGATCCATGATCCCTGGTATGCGATAAATAGGCCCAACACCATAGTAGGAGAAACATGCCCATATCATGATGCTTGCACCTCCATGCTTCACTGTGTACTGTGGCTTGAATTCAGAGTTTGGGGGTCGTCTCACAAACTGCCTGTGGCCCTTGGACCCAAAAAGAACAATTTTACTCTCATCAGTCCACAAAATGTTCCTCCATTTCTCTTTAGGCCAGTTGATGTGTTCTTTGGCAAATTGTAACCTCTTCTGCACATGCCTTTTTTTTAACAGAGGGACTTTGCGGGGGATTCTTGAAAATAGATTAGCTTCACACAGACGTCTTCTAACTGTCACAGTACTTACAGGTAACTCCAGACTGTCTTTGATCATCCTGGAGGTGATCATTGGCTGAGCCTTTGCCATTCTGGTTATTCTTCTATCCATTTTGATGGTTTTCTTCCGTTTTCTTCCACGTCTCTCTGGTTTTGCTCTCCATTTTAAGGCATTGGAGATCATTTTAGCTGAACAGCCTATCATTTTTTGCACCTCTTTATAGGTTGTCCCCTCTCTAATCAACTTTTTAATCAAAGTACGCTGTTCTTCTGAACAATGTCTTGAACGACCCATTTTCCTCAGCTTTCAAATGCATGTTCAACAAGTCTTGGCTTCATCCTTAAATAGGGGCCACCTGATTCACACCTGTTTCTTCACAAAATTGATGACCTCAGTGATTGAATGCCACACTGCTATTTTTTTGAACACACCCCTTTCAACTAATTCAACTAATTGCCCAATTGCACAGCCTTAAGAGCGTGCATATCATGAATGCTGGGTCTCATTTGTTTTCTGAGAATCTACTGAACCTACTGGTAACTTGTTTGCCACGTAGCAATAAAAAAATATATGAAAAACCTTGATTATTCTGGTTAGTCACATTGTACTGCTATTATTTTGAACAATACTGTATATATATATATGTAAATACATATAGTTCTACTTGTATAGCTTTAAATAAAAATACAATTAATACAATATAAATAAAAATAAGTTAATATGACACATCATTAACTAAAACATAAGAGTATTTTATAAAAGCAATTTCAAGGCACCAGTTGCACTACACTATGTAGTCACAGCATTTTGTAGTCAGATGCGTTTCTATATTTCCTCGTATTCCCTTCTAGTTTCACCTGATTTCACTCTCTGCCTCATAATGAAACTATTCTTTTTTTTTTTATTGAGATGAGGTTATGAAAGCTTGAGGTCAAGCTATTACATCTCCCGTTACTGCTCGGAGGGTTAAATAACAAATGCTTTAATTGCCCTTCCCCTAATCCCCAACACTAAACCCTCTGTTACTAATTTTAGCTGGGAACCTATACAGCAAATGCATTTAAAGCCTAGCAGATTTCCATATCATTTGAAAACTAATGTTTTTGCATATTTACAGTCTGTGAAATGCCTTATTTACATCCGCACCAGTGGTTTCAGACCTTGGTAAAAACAAAGGAGTTCTCTGCATGCACTACGTATATTTAAACTGCTCTTTCACTGGAAGACAGCTTATTATCTGCTTTCTGTTGTTTTCCCACCCACTAACAACCCCGCACTGACACTCCGCATTTCCCTTTTTAGACAGTTAACCTTACCCCGAACATCTTAAAAAAAAACAAAAAAAAAACAACCCCTTCCCTCCTAGAAAAACAAGAAGTAAAAAGAAAAACAGAAAAAGAGTGATGTATAAAAAGAAAAAAAAAGAGCTGAAGTTGTGTTTTGAGTCTCTCAAGGCCAGGCCGGCTTGGTGCGCTGCCCTGGTTTTCCATGAAAGCTGCATTAATTCCTGGCACTAGCGCTGCGGCCCAGCACTCTCGCCGAGCATCCTCCTTTCTAGGAAAAATATAATCAAAGCCGTTTGTTGGCAGCTCTCCCTCTCCCTCCTGTCTCCAGTTACTGAGCTGAAGATTTTATTGTGGTTCAGATGGTAATAAATTGGGGGATGGGGTGGGGTTAGAGAGAAAGCATAAAAGAAATGGAGGGAAAAAAGAAGCGTGCCTGCAAATTTCTTGGAAGTCGAGGACGAGCGCTACTCCGAGCAGGCATTCTTCACACTCAAGTACTCGCTTTAATTTTAAGCTCTTCTTAGCTTAATAGGTTTGAGTCGTCAGGGGCCATTCGGGGACAGAAACGGTCGTGGTGCTTTGTTCTTCCTTTCCCGCTTTTATTGTCATCCGCTGCTCATATTATCAATATTCATGTCACTATGAATTTGGATCTTGACACCAATGATGTCATCCTGTTGGCATGGGAACGTGTTTTTCATTCAACTCGCTTTCATGCTCCGTCGTTGTGACAGGCTCTGAATCTGAAGTGTCACGGACACATTAATAAATGAGACGCATGTTCTGGTTGAATTGAACAAAGCACCATCCTTATGATCTTATTACCCACTTTTAAACGGAGATCAGTCAAGTGGGGACACAATATCCTCATTTTAAAGTCCATTTGCACACCTGCTGCGAGTCATGCGTTGCATGTTTATTTATGAGATGCTTGCTTTTAAGGAAAATTATGCAAATGGCTCCGTAAGCCTTCACTTACGGGTTCTGGGAATGATCGTACTTGATGCTGTAAGGTTTTGAATTTTAAGTTGTTTACAAGGCTAAATGTTCTGTGGCAGGCCTCTAGACAAATTTATCACAACTGGCTTCCATTATAGCAGAAGTTAGCATGTCCATAACCCTTGGTGACTGCTTATTAGCGCAGTTGTGAGTCATTCTGGGAGCTTTCTTCTCCAAACTGGCTTGTATGAGACCTTGATCAGACAAAACGGCATATTTTTTTTGTAGTTGTTCTGTTCTTTACTTTGCCAGTTTTAGCCAAAGAACTGTCAAAAAATGTAATGTATTCAAACTAATGGTAACACTTTAGTATGGGGGACTAATTCTCACTATTAACTAGTTGCTTATTAGCATGCCTATTATTAATATATTGGCTGTTTATTATTACTTATAAAGCAGATTTTGCATGACCATATTCTACCTAGTTGTTCAAACTTAGTTGCTTTTTCATTGTTTCCATTTAGCATTGTGTTTGCCTTCCCTATCAGAACAGAATGTCTAGGAAGCTGACAAACACTGCTCTACATGATCAGTAACATGTGTCCACCAGACCAGTGCTACTAGTCATCAGACCACGATGACTATAGTATCTGTCATTTGCACAGCTGCATTTGCGTGTGTCTGTCTTATTTCTTCAGGTCAATCCCTTATATGTTGTTAGTCACCCTCTGTAATACCCAGCAGCTGCCGATTCATCTCAAGAGTGTTTACTTGTACAGTGTATGCCAGTGTCGTCCACAAAGACTATAAAAAAGCTTGAGTACTAAAGTAGATATCCAGTACATAATATAATCTGACGGCATATAGCATACATATGGTAAAACATTCACATACAGTCCTGCTTCTGTATAACAGAAGCACAGAATTTTTTTGTGCTCTATGGCTGCTGAATATAGTGCAACTAAAATGAAAACTCTTTTGTGTCGAACCTGTATGATGTTTTTTTTTTCTCAATTGGAGACAAATATATATATATATAAAAAAACTACTTTATTACTACTTTATTAAAATTATGGTTGAACCACTGATGTCACATCTATTTTAACAATGTTCTTACTACCTTTCTGGATCTTGAAAGGGATAGTTACGTAGCTCTAGGATTTCATAAAAATGTATCTTGTTTTCCAAAGATGAACGAAGGTCTTACGGGTTTGGAATGAAATTGGGGTCAATAATTAATGACAGATTTTTTTTAGGTGAACTATCCCTTTAAGAGATCCTGAGAGCAGGTAATGTTAAGCTCCAAACAGGACAATAAAAAAGAAAAGTTGTACAAACTTTGAGGTCTTTTACATTTTTTTATGTTTTTGAAAGAAGTCTCTTATGCTCACCAAAACTGCATTTATTCAATTGCACTGAATTAATTTTTACAGTAAGACCTGTAATACTGTAAAATAACACGTATCTCTTTAAATTAAGATTTAATTTATTCTAGTGCTGCAAAGCTGAATTTTCATCAGCAATTATTCTAGTTTTTAACAACCGTTATTATCTTTCAGAAACCAACGCAATATTTCTATTATTATAAAATATATGTTTTACATAAATATAACTTTTGATTTATTTAATGTGTCCTTGCTAAATAAAAGTATTCCTTTCTAATGTCTAGTATATAAAGCTACACCATTTTCACCAGCATCACTCTAGGATGTAGTTACAGTGAAGTCATCGTAACATGTGGGATCGATCGCTAAGATCTTGGTTTTTGATCTAATTACAGTGAAATGAACGCATCAGAACAGTCACGACTAGGTCATTATTTTAGGAAAACATGCTTAACCAAATGTTTGAAGTGTATAAAACCTATAAGCAAGGTTATTTATAATAGCAAGCAACCTTGTTCCTAGTAACAATCACATCAATGTCGGCTAAGCCGGACTTTTCTCCTGGTGTGACTTGTCGCCTCTCTGCCTCGCCCACGGACCAACGCAGGAAAACACTTTTCATAATTCGCTTTTGAAACAAGCCAGCACAGTGCTGTTCACTTGTTTTTGTTGGAACATCACATTGACTCTCCTCCTCCTCCGTCCCCTCCACCCATCTCTAGTACAGTCTGATTTCCAGGAACGTTGGCTTGAGGAGAGTCTTCCTGTCAGAATGTGGAAGAGGGCTGCATCTATCGGCCGTTCCAGCTGGACTCTACACTCGGACTGACTCCTCGATGTGCTCCGTCTGTTAGGAATGTTTTGTATTGACAAACAGAGACGACACTCTCATGCTGGTGCAGTTTGGAGATGATTGGGAGGTTTATCGAGATCAGATGTTGAGCGTCCACAGCCAGTTTAGCCACACAAGATTGTTTTTTGTTCATGTGCCCAAACCCAAGGCTTACACATGGGGTCTATTAAGGACAATTAATAGGTCTTCGATTTATGCTCCATTTGAACATTTTGAGCCACTTCATAACACGAAACCATCTGTCTCAAGTTGCTTGTCTAGGCAAATCTTTATATTTTAGATTTTGTGTCTGCATGCATTGCTGCCATTCTGATTTATATGGAGCTGGATTAATAAATTAATAACTGATTGTGTCAGTCATCTGAAAAATAACAAAACTGTGCTGGCCCAGTCAGTTCACATTTGTACTTTTCCTGCTCATATTTTGACTGAGAGATAAGATACAAAACACAATACAATTGATTTTTGCAAGAAGATATTTTTGTTTTCCAGAATCTCTTTTTTGTTTTTGTTAATTAAACTTTTTCTATTTACTTAAAAAAATTTAATAATATAAGTTATAAATAGAGAACATATACTTTACAACAAGAATACAACAAGAAAAGTTGTCAGACCATATATATAAATATACATATAATAGAATACAATTGTATATAAGTAAACTAATAAATTACATATAAAATAGAATATATATATATATAAGTTTAATGTACCTGTAATATTTTGGTTTTATATACATAATTATATAAATGTTAATTATATTATGCACATCTATTTTTTTTATTAAACCATTATTTGTATTATTAATTGTACTCATTACAGTTATTTTAAAACAATAACAAGTGTATCATGTTTTTAATTCACATTAATAGCTCTGCTCTGATCCTTGTGTCAGTGTGTAAACTTTCCACAAA
This sequence comes from Carassius auratus, assembly GCF_003368295.1. NCBI lineage: Eukaryota > Metazoa > Chordata > Actinopteri > Cypriniformes > Cyprinidae > Carassius > Carassius auratus. The sequence goes on from NW_020525270.1 coordinate 54,206, forward strand.
GGATGTGTTTTCATGCATAAACTTAATTATTCATTCCATACTTTTTTCGTTAGATGTACAAACAGAAGCCACATATTTTTGACCGGACATTTCAATCTTATCTTTCAGTCTGCAGTATTTTGGGTTTAGAGCCGAAAATAAAGTAATCCAACTGGAATTCCTTCCTCGGGCAGCAGGATTGCAGTCATAAGGAATGAGATGGAACGTCTGAAGCCTGATAAATACTGGAATGTACTGAAATCACGTTTGAATTTATGAAATGTACAGCCTCAGAGGAAGCCAATCACATCAAACAACCAAAGTCAGGCTGTTTTTAAAATAATAATAATAATAATCAAAAATATTTAATTTGAGGCTAGTTTGCAGTAATTTGTGCCTGGATTGTTAGCATGATAACCTGTATTGAGCCTAAATGTCCTCAGTGAACCCTCCTCTTCTATCTTTCTTCAAGAGGAAACAGGAACATTAATGTCACATTGTGATGGTATCCTGCAGGTTTATGTGAGGTTAGCTGTGAAATTCTCTGGTTTATATTGTATATTCTGGTGATTTATATGCCTGTGACTTTTCCTCTTTTTAACTTCGGATAAACAAGCCCAGTCCTGTGACGTCAGGCTTGTTGAAAAGCAGGGTTTATTGTGGGATTTCGTGGAATTTTCCAGAGATACGACACAGCTTGCTGTTCCCTAGAGGCCATGTGTGGGCGGTTCACTATCACCCTGCCTAAAATTAACAAATTTACCATTCCTAGAGAGACAGAGTGACCTGTTTTAGGAAATTCTAACTCTCACACACAGGCACGCTCGCTCACGTCTTCATTTTTATTGCCTTAGAAAAAAAAAAAATCCTAGTCCTTCAAATTTACTGCATCCTCCCACAAGGATGTTTAATTAATTATGTAAACACTTTCTGCTGTTATGAACGAACTCACGGGCACTTCTTATAACAAAAGCGTGATGGATAGGCTATATACTGTATATACTGTACATTAGAGCTACATGTGCCTCCGTACGGCCTCTTAAGACTAAAGTACGCTAACTGTCCCCTTCAGATCAAGGCTTCTGCATACTTTAGGTTCTTAAAGTGCACAATCAGTTCCCTCCAGCAATCTGGAGTTAAGTGTCCACATGTACGCATGGAAATGGAAGCTGGAATGCTCCATCCTATAAAAAAGAAACAATTCTCAGAAAAGTTAAACATTTCGCCGAAACCCAAGCAATGTTCTTTGCAGAGCACCCTCTCTCTCTCTCTCTCTCTCTCTCTCTCTCTGTTTTCGTTATTTCTATCTATTTTATCCATTTATCCATTTATCTATTGCATTCACAGTAAAACCTCTTTTTACCAATTTTTCTACTTTGTTTTTACCAACTTTTATCAACTAATCGTGATTGTGCTATACACATTTTCAATTATTTTTTTTATTTATTTTATATATAATATTAGTGTGAAGCTGATTCTCAAAATGTCACTGAAATGCTACTTTTTCTTGGTAACCAATAAAGTTTCAGAAATTTTTGTCAGCAAAATAAAATAAACGGCAAAATATGACAAATATGCCTGCTAATATATTGAGTACACTGGCAAAACTGTAAAAAAAATAAAATAAATAAACACAGAATGTGACCACAGAGTCACAAATATTCCAGCTAAAGTAACACTTTACTGATTCACAAATTGAAATCTGTGAAATTAGTAATTTTCTTGTCAGAATGAAGCCTTTTTTTGTACTTAAAAGTTAATTCAGCATCATTACTACTCTTTGTTAAAATGACAATGTATACTTAAAGAATTGTAAGGTTTTTTTATTGTTTATTTAATTTTTATATTGAAGAATATGTTGAACATAATTTTTGTGTATGTCAAAATTAATAGCATTCATATTTTTATGTTATAATAACATGAATGTAATAATATTATTACAATATTCATATTTAAAAACATTTATTTTAAAACAAAACATTAAAAATTGATTGCTCACTCCCAATGTCTTTTATGCACATTATCTTTATTCTTAATCTTTGTCTCTGACTGTCTTTTTCCCACTTTTCCTTTGTGAACCTCCACCACCGTGTGCCGTTAATCAGATAAAGTATTGCCACAGACATGTTATGGATCTTTACCAGCTCACCCCTGTTTACTAAAGCAGCACTTGCTGTGTGAAATCCTCTTTGCGGTGTTTATTGCTGATGGTTGGGCCACCTCAACGCACTAATCTTCTTTGTCTCAGGGGTCTAGAAGCTTTAAAGCTGTGAAAAACTATCATAAAGCGTCCAAATCCATGGCAGAGAATTCCTGCACTTTGTTTTTTGAGCACTTAAAACAGTGAAGAGGAATTGAATTGAATCTTTTCTGCTCCCATTAAAGCTGAAGTGGGCAATTTCTGCACCTGTTAGTGTCAGCAAGTGTTTCTGAGCAATGTGGATCCTTTATAGAAGATTATAGGAAAGAATGTATGAAACGAAAGAGTGTTAGATTCTGCTCAGAAGTTATTCAGATGTCCTGCCTTACAGAGTTGTTATTCTCATGGCCTGGTGTGGCCACTCCTGTCTCTTGACGACAGAAATCAATGGACGTCCTTGATTTTGGGAAGAATTTGGGAACACTCAAAACAAACTCTCAAACCGACCTTTGCTCCATTCATCGCCGCTGCTCAAATAAAACACATCTCTATTCTCTTGGGACAAAAACAATGACGTGCCTTGTTATTGCACAGGGACAGAAAGATTGGATGTTGATGTCGCAACCAAGAAACTGATTTGGAATGGTTAAATATGTTTCCGATATAATTAAATGGTGTTTGCTTTTATGTATATGTATCATTGTAATTAAAATTAATTTATGTCTTATATGTAAATTCTCGATCAGTCCAGTAAATGTGTTTTGACTTACTGATGCTGCTTTATGAAGAGACTTTTAGCAGTTTAAGCTGTTCCACTCAGGTGCATGGTGCATGGAGCGTGTTTAATTCAAATAAATACGCTTGCATCATCTAAGAGATGCTGTTTTTTGTCCTCTGACCCCCTCAAACATCTGTTACTGAGGTCAGAATTACACATACATGGCTTGTCAACTTAAGTCATTTAGTGGCAACCTGAGTGCAACATCGAAGCATATGAATAAATCATGATATGAATAAATGAATAAATCATGCTGTAGAGCATTCCCTTACATTCTTTCGCTTTCAGTGTGTATTTCTTATTTCCCTGGAACTGCATTTGCAACATATTTCATAGTTCTGATTCAGCCAAATTTTTTACAAATATAATAGAAAAAACAGCATAGACACACACGAACACACACAGTATTAGTGTTGAGATACTTGCACTCGGACTGCAATTAGGAATGAACTTGTATGGACTTGAACATGAACTTGACTTGAACTTAAGTACAGTCAAATCCTTGTCATGTCTAACATAAAGGATAAAGAAAGCAACAACGTCACAATTTAATCCCATCTAACGTCAAAGTTTTAGACAATGATCCCATTACTTTTGTTCACTGATTCCAATTGAAAGCAGTTCAGTGATGTTCTACTGAAGCCGATTCGTCACTTGTACCGTTTACGCACTCGTTTGACTAGCGCTCGGTGATGAGGCGTTTGGAATGCACGTCTGAAAATCTCCTGTTTCATGTGGTCGTAAAGACATTCTGCGTCTAAATAAACAAAAGTCTTCTCGTCTTGTAGTTCAAAAAAGAACTATTTGTTTGAGAATTGGACAACTCTGGTCATGCTGTATGTTAGTTGTTGCATGCAAACAAAAAGGAGAACACAAAAGGAGATGTTGAAGAAACCTAGACAGAAGTGAATGTCAAAGAAATCGTCCAGGTTAAAAAAGAATTGGCCCAAAACAATCCCAACTGACCCTTCACAAGGACCTGCTGTAGCTACTATAGCTATGTCTGACAAGCCTTGCCACTCTCACACAACACATCATGTTCTCACACAGTGAAAAATACACTGTGGAGCAAAAACGGAAACGGAAACTGTGGACGGAAGAGAAGCCACAGTGAGGCGACTGCTTCAGAGCCTGCAGACATCCTGACATCTGTCTTCCAACAGGTGTTTGTGTGACATAACAAGTCCATCTTTTCTGGACTTCATTCTGCTCTTGAGCTGTGGAAAAACCATGAAACACAGCGACAGAAGAGAAACAGACAGTGTCATTGCATGACTTTTTGTATTTTGTTACAAGAATGTATTGTAACTCCATCATAGAAAATTATAGAAATGTGTTTGGCAAACTGCTAATGACAGGTTAGCTCAGAATAGCAAGGTCATTAATTGACAGTAAAAGGCTGAAGTGTCCTCCGGTGTGACATCTGTACTGTCACACCATAGAACAAAATATGTCAAATTATCATTTTCAGTGTTCTTAAATGCAATAATTACATGAATTAAAACAAATTCTGATGTTTTTGCAGAAAACTTGTACTGTAATAAAGTGTCGTGAAAATATGTAAAAAATGTGACCCTTTGTTTTTGAAACAGAAAGAATTGATGGAGAGAAATTAGTGGAAGAGAGAGAATATGGAAATATAGACAGAAAATGAACTGGGATCAATAGAAGGGAGGAGATCCTGAGAGAACGATGCAGATAGTAAGTAGAATCCAATTGATGCTTTAAAATGAGTAGCCATTTGTATAAAAGGATTATTAATGAATATAGCTTGGATATGAATCATATGTTGCACATATGCAGCAGGGGGCTAGAAGAGTTTCAGTAACATATTGATTAACTAAGAGACTAAGAGAGAATTTTGTTGATGAAAATTATTTTGATGAAACATGTTGGTATTGTTTATATCTAAATGAAACTTTCTTTCTCCTTTGACATTTTCAAAATGAAAAAGAAATACTTTAATAACTATAGTTACTGTCCTTTAGTGTGATGTAAAGTATGGTGTGATGTAGCGTCTCATGGTGTGACACACCTAAATAAATATCACTCATTTAAAAAGGGTATAATTTTCAGCAGTTTTGAATGAATGACAGGAAAGTTTGTCTTAAAATTGTCCAACAAGTCAAGGTGAAAAAATGTTGTTAATTATAATTTCATAAATAAATAGCACTATATTAAAAGAGATGTATAACAATGCTCTCTTTCACGCTATTTGTATATATTATTAAGACTTTTTTTCTGCATTTTTGCTATGTCACATAGGACAAAATTATGGTACAGTTTAGTATGATTTGATTTGCAACAGAAATGACCAGAAATGTCCACCTATTTTTGTATTGCAGATATTGCCTTTCTACCACCAATGGTGAATTAAGTCAAATTTGTATGTAGTTGTACAATAATTTAATGTGTATTCATGTTTTATAATGTTTTGGTAAAGGTTTCCTGTCCCAGATAGCGTTTGTCCTTGATGAGGTGAGATGAGTTAAGACACTTTATGCAATCTTTATTTGAATCTATTTACCATCTGCTAGCTGATACATGTGACGTTCATAGCGGGGTCATGCTTTTTATTCCCATTCATAAACAAGCTGTCCTGCTCACTGATTCCATCCAGTAATAACCCTCTGAAACGCCCACATGGGATTTATGTTTCCAGACTGGTTACCAATTCTTTTTTCATACTTTTTAAAACACCATTTCTATACTGATCACGGTAACACTTTAGTATAGGGACAAATTCTCACTATTTATTAGCATGCATATTGTCCGTTTATTAGTACTTTTAGTATGTTTATTCGTTTCTACCCTGTGCATGTACAGTTCTCTCTCCACCTTCAATACCACGACTTGAGCAAGGCATCGAACCCCCAACTGCTCCCTGGGCGCCGCAGCATAAATGGCTGACCACTGCTCTGGGTGTGTGCTCACAGAGTGTGTGTTTGTGTGTGTGTGTGTGTTCACTGCTCTGTGTGTGTGCATTTCGGATGGGTTAAATGCAGAGCACAAATTCAGAGTATGGGTCACCATACTTGGCTGAATGTCACGTCACTCACTACATACTCTTCAAGACCATAGTATACATCCCTTGTCCTCCCCAATACTTAAACTTAACCTTAAGCAGCAAATGAGGAGTTTACTAGTCACGAGCTGACAAAAGTGGTACTTAATGGTTTAATAAAGTTCACTTATATTTAAGTAAAAGTTACTACGAGCTCAAATGCATGTAGAATGATTATATACAAGAATTGAAACATTTGAAAAATAAAAATGACACTTGTATGCCAGTTTGTTGAGATACTATTTCAGCATAATATCTCTGGTCTGCTCTCTGTTGTTTTTCTCTCCATCTGTCACTTGCTGTTTTTATTCAGTGCTGTTTACTCAAAGCGTACTCAATATTTACAGATCAGGTGTTTGTAATATGACACAGGTTATTTCCTAATCTCTCACTTATTAATCAGTGTGTGTGTGTGTGTGTAATACGTGCCATCATTTGTAAACATTTGTACGCGTCAGTTTCTCCTGCGATTGTCAGCTCCCTCCGCGTTTGTCATTGACACGTTTTTGTTTTCAGCTTTGTCTCTCAGATGCCATGTTATGAGACTTTGAATGCTTTCCTAGAATCTGAGCGTCAAAGAGTTTACACTGATGTATAATTGACTTAGTAGTTAAATATCAATGGCCATCAACAGCCCCATTGTCCCTGAGGTGATCCAATAATGTGATGTCTAAGAAATCACAGTCGACTGTTTTGTGGGGTTAAACTGATGGTTTGTGATGAATGTTCATCATCTGATGAGAAAGATTGATAAAGAAATCTACATACGTCCCCTGTGGCGTTTTATTTTCTGTATAACTGACTATAGTCTCGCTACATGTGCTTTCTGACACAGGCCTTCTGTCCTCAGTTCCCTAATTCCAGGGAAGCGTTTGAAATTCAGCAGTTACGGTGTTTCTCAGAAAAGTGCAGGAGTATTGTAATCGCAGCCTTCAGTTGGGACGGTTGAATTCATACCCATAAAATGATGTGTGTGCGGTCCAGTGGTTCAGAAAATTCACATGTGGTGCCAAAAAACGCATCAGGGCCCGTTAAAGCAGATAAAAATGCCTCCATGGGCTTACAGCGTGTTTGTTCTAGATTTAAAGGTTGCTGAAGGCAAAACGTTAAAGCAGCTCTTCAGCGAGCGATATGTCTTCCTCCATTGAATTATGGCGGTGGTCACCCGCCTTCCCTGAACTCAGGAGGAAATATATACTTGAGGGTTGCTGTAAATGATGTGGTGGGCTTTTCGGCTCAGGTTGTCATGGGAACCGGATTTGGATGGTGTGGCATTCTATACCCTGTGGGCTCTTGATGGGTTGGTCTGCGGATCTGTTCCTCTTTTGGGTTTCTGCAAATGAATGTCTGGATAGCAAGGCTAAGACAGGAATTATTTTTTTCCCTGATGCTGAGTTATGACATAAAATGCAATTATCATTATCCTGCATTATGATTTGAATACCGTTAGGAGTTTAACTGATTTTTTGACATGAGTGATAATTAGCTGTAATTATTTACCAGTCGCTGGTGGTTTTCCTTACCTGCTGGAACAAGATGTGTGTTAATCGAGGTAGTAGCTTTATGAAATCCCTCAGGACAGCTGAGAGTGAAAAGTGTAGTACATGTAAGTAAGCCTTGAGGTCATATATATGCTTTAAGGAAGTCCATTGCTGTCTACATTTACAGTACATTTATGTATTTGGCAGACACTTTTATCCAAAGCAACTTTCACTGCATTCAAGGTACAATTTTTATCACTTTTTGCGTTACCTGGGAATCAAACCCATGACCTTGGATTTATAGTGCCATGTTCTATCGTTTGAGCTACAGGAAGGTCTTAGAATAATAAAACATTGTGAGATAAAGTTTGAATAAAGCCTGTATATAGATGTAGTCAAAAGTGAAAAGTCACACTTTTGAGATATAAAAGTTGCAGTTTCAAGTACAAGAGATCAAGCCACTTTATAAAGTCACTTGTAAAATAAACTGTAAAGATATCAATAGTGACAAAAGTCATAAAAGCTACAATTGAGTTCAACTGAGTTCAAAAAAGTCATTTTGTGAAATACAAAACTTGCAGCTATGAGAAACAAAGGCATATTTATAGTCAATTGTGAGATGTAAAGTTATTTTGTGAGATACTGTCATATAGATACTTTGAGATACTTTGTAGACAGTTTCACAAGTTTGTGTGCCCATATAATCTTAGCATTAGTGGTGAACAGATTTGGCTTGATATCTGTAATGGAGGGCTCAGAGAGACTATTTTACTCAAGCTCCAATAGCCCCCTATAGACAGAAAGATAAAAAAAAAAAAAAATTCATAAAAGGAGGAGATGGGGAGGAGGAGGGATGCCGAAAAGAACTGACAACGGAAGTGGTAAGAGGTTGTATTTATACTTGGATATAAATTGGAAGATTAGTTGGGTGTACCCCTCCCAAAATTGCAGTTACGAGAAACAAAGTTGCATTCGTGAAATATGAAGCCACAATTGTTGTGAGATGTAAAGGCATTTTGTAAAATTTGTGAGATTTTTGTAAAACCACAACTCTGAGAAACAAAGTTGCAAACACACATACAATCCAAATCACACTGGGAATATGAAGTCACTTTGTGAGACATACTGTAATTACAAGAAACTAAGGCACCATATGTGATATATAATGTAACAAATATGATGTATAAAGTTACATTCTGAGATTTAAAGTCGCAGTTATGAGAAAAAAGTCAACCTCGTGGCTGCGTCACTATTATAAGACAAAAAATAGCAAATATACAAGAAATTATTAAATAAGTTAATTTGAGAAACAAAGTTGCAAAGGGTTTATTTATTTACTGTGAGGTGAAATCAGGCTATATACAAAGCTGACATTTAGCTTATAAAAATGTATCTGTAAAAGTAAGCATTGATGATGGGATGCATATAAACTTTTGTCCAAATCAAGTACCCTTCAGAATGACAACATCCTTCCTCTTGATACCATACACAATCATGGTGAACCAATCATGGATTACATCTGTGATGTAAACTACAGGCTATAGACTACTTAAAAAAGGAGTTTCAATACCCGACCCAAACTTCTTGTTTCAATAGAAAACACATCAACACAAGATAAAAACACTGCTCTTTTTTTCACAGGTTTTAGAAAGCAGTATTTAGTCATTCGCAAAGCCCTTGACGTGAATGTGTGAAAATGAATATGTGGAAGTGCTGAAGGTTAAAGTAAGGACTCTGAGCATGTCCTAGTGAAGGCATCGGAGGTCATGTGAGATAAATCAGGATCAGGAAGAACATTTAAACCTGTGCATCATCCTTCTCTAGTCAACTGTGTACAGTAAATGCACAGGGGAGACTTTATCAGAGCAAACCATCACAGCCCCACACCTTCAAATCCTGACACCTCTCTTATTGTTTCCTGATCCTATGTTTGTAGGCTTAATGGTCTATTCATGAATCAAGCATAAAAATGAGTGCTAAAGGTCGCTTAATTAAAAGAACAGGAACAACTGCAGGTTTTGTAGGATTGTATATTTTAACATTTAGCATTTATCAACATTTGTGATATGATGTATTGTATCTTTGAAAAGGCGCAAGAGTAACAAGTAGGCTAACCTACATAACAAATCTTAACAGAAAGTGGCTTTAAAGTGCTTAATTTAGCCCAAAAACTGATGGGGCAGCTTCACTGGAAGACAGAAACTGCACCTAGAACCTTCTTTGGATGACACTCCGTCTCTGTGAGTTACAAAAACACGACTGAAACACACGAAACATGACTCTCGATAAGCATATATACGCGAACGTGGTATGATTACATTTACATAGCACAGGGTTGCCAACAATACCGTCATGAGTCCTGAAACTCATGAGTCGGTAAAATTAAGTAAATTAAGTATTTGTAATATACATACAGCAGATATTATTAGATCAGTAGACTTTTTTTCTTGATCGTAGATGGCACACATTCTTATTTCAGCACTTTTGACTGGCTATTTTAGATTTTATCATTTCACCTATCAACATTTATTAAATTATGTCAGTCAAAACTGTATTCCGGTTAACTGATCTAATTTTGAATCTCTGGAAAGTAAAGTAATGATCTATGACCATGTATTGTTGAATTGAAGTTTTTGTCTGTTTGTTAATGAGGGATGTTGTGGACACATGTTTTTGGAGTAAAAGTTATAGGTTAGCCAAGGTTTCTGCTTCAGAGCATGTTGTTACATGTTATTATTTTTAATTATTTGTACTTTTTTAAAAATGTTATTATTTATTATTTTTAATTATTTATTATTTTTATTATTATTTAAATATATAATTATTTGTGTTATTGAATATTTCAATAAATTACTTATACATTTCGGGAATATTCCCTTTAATTAAAACCTAGCTATAGGTTAATTTAGTGACATCATAACATTTGCATTCACAGTGTTGCTACAGTTGCTACAATATTTAATCTTCAATTAAAATATGGTCTGTTAAATATGTAAATACAACTGCAAATCATAAAATTATGAATCTCTTTTACTGGGATTCTGCTTTGCCTGTCACCAGGTATTAAATTATTCAACTAAATTGTTAACATGAAATTTTAAATACAGTATCTGATCTAGTATTGCTAATGTTACTTTAAACATCTATAAATCTAATAATAGAGTTATATCAAAATTAATTTATACATTTTATAAAAGTTTATTTGGACAAGCTTCTTAGCCCAGAAGGAGGCCATCTTACCCCTTTATTAATATTTGACATTTTGTGTTATAACCACTATTTATTTAACAATGGGCTGATGCATAGTCATCCTGAATATGCTAAACTTGTGTCTAAATTGGTTACAATTTAAAAGTAAATCCACATTATTCTTAATGGCATCTTCCCCCATCTTACCCTAAGCATAAGGACATGTACTTTAATAAGTGGTTAAATTTATTTGAAGTAGCGTATACACTGGAGTACCAATATATCAAGTAGCCCATCACTGCACTGTATATAAAACCGCTATAGTATTAACTCTGATACCACAACTGTATATTGTTTTAAATGGACAGAACAACAAACGCTACATCACTGCTACTTATAATCTTTCTGGCTGCCAGTGAGATCAGACACGGCTTGTTCAACATTATGCTGCTCTACTACATCGTATAGCCTTAAAGCTAGACTAACAGCTGCAGTGAATGAATGCAAGAACAAAGAGTTGTGCCTGAGCTTTAGTTTTAGACCGCAGTTCCCCAGTCATCTGACTGCGTGCATTACCGTGGAAATGAGCTCACCCCTGTGTTCTGCAGTATAGCGTTTCAGGCCACACAGTGTTTGCACAGATGTCAGTTTCAATGACATTTAAAGCTCTGGTAAAGGGGGATTTTGTGTCTTTGTGAGACTGTGTGGTGTAAGAAGGCAATGTGATTGGAAGGTGTGGAGAGACAGTGGATGTGTTCATGTCTGTAAGCAGAGAACAGGAAAAATGCGTTTCTCCTATACCAGATTGAGTCATAAGGGTCAGTCGTGATCAATTCTGTTAATCAACAAAAATGCTTAATCACTATCAGTGTCAGAGCTAAAACATCAATAAAGCATGCCAATATACAGCAAACCAGGACTTCCCTTACATACAGTCCAGTATATATATATACACTATATGCTATATAAAGTGATAAACAATCACTGGGATTGTAATGTATTATGCAATCATCTGCTATGCCATGTGTGGCAAGTTAAACATGAAAATAATCCTCTTGAGATTTGTACATAAGCTGTGCATTGTAGGAATTGTTTTGAGGCTATGACATGACAGAGACATGACATTTCTCGGAAATGCATACCGCATTACTTATATACAATAGATGTAATGCTAAACTATGCATTTTGTAAGCGTGTTATCAGTCAGTGGCCTTGTCCTCTGCAGTACATCTCAGCATACTGTGAGCATTACTCCTGTACTTTATATCATGTGACCTGACTGGGGTGGCCATTAATGGTCTTTGTGTGGGTGTAATAATGTTTATTATTTTATGCTAGAATCTATAAATATATTTAAAAATACATAAAAATATGACATTCATACAGACACGGGGTTGATTAAAATACATAAAAGAATAAAGTTAAAAAAGATCTGGTATGACCATTTACAAAAATAAACAGCCTAATTACAAGACTTACATTTTATTTAATATTTGGCACAATTTATTTGATCAGAACTTACTTTATATAATATTATTAATATTTGATCATGTTGATAAACAGTGTGATACAAAAAAATGCCATTTTGCCAAAAGTGGCATTTGTTAAATTATTGTTAATCATGAAACAGAAAATTGCTTAACCTAGGACTGCTGTTGAAACCCTATTGGGGTCTTTAAAATATGAAATTACCTGGCATTGATGGCAAGGTATATGTTGTCAAACATGATACTTATGACTCAATTTTTTTTAAAATGCAGCTCACAAAACAAACAAATAAATAAATAAATAAATATACAATAAAATGAAAAAACATTATCAGCTGCATTGTAAATCTGATCTTTTAAATAGTAATTTCCCCCTCATTCTGTTGGTTTGAATTTTTTATATATATTTAAATTCAATATATTCAATAAAATATATTTTTCCCGTGTTGGTCCAGACAGTGGAGCCTCCCTTGTTTCCTTACAGTCGTGTTCTCAGATTCTGATCCCTCCCTTCAATTCACGTCCTGTTATTCTTAAGCTGTGGTTGTTTTTGCTTGCACAGTAATAAGCAGGTGGGGTCTCGACGTCCATATCCTCTGCGTGTGTGTTTGTGCGAGACAGACACTTAGCATTTACGCTAGGGGTCAATGTGGCCATTCAGATCTCTGGGTGTTGGTTTAGGGAACGGTGTGTATTCCCGCGAGACTGAGACCCAAAGCCACAACATCTCTGGTTATTGTGTGAATGTGTGTGAGTTTGGCCACTAACTTGCCCCAAAATGACATGGCTGAGAGGTGTCTGTCCATATCCGGCCCGTTTCTTTGTTTGTCTATAGAGTGGCCTACAATTATGGCTGTTCGGATACTGTAATCCAACATAGTAAATCATATTTAACAGCAGCTCCAATCTTGCAAATCCACGTATTTGAGATATGGCATGTTGAGTTACACTAGGCTTGATTATTGAGAAATATTCACATATCAATATATATATATATATATATATATATATTTATATATATATTTATATATATATATATATATATATATATATATATATATATATATATATATATATATATATATATATATATATATATATATTCATGCTGTAAAAAAAAAAAAAAAAGATGTTTTAATAATATGTAAGATGTAATAATAGCAGAAACTAGATCTTAAAGCAGCTCTTTTTATCTGTTTGTGCGTTCTGTGATTGATAGTTGTTTATTAGATTTTCATTGATCTCAGTACAACTGGACGCTGTGTTCCCACACCCATATGTTCAGATATGCAACACACACACACATACACACCAACACAAGCTGATAATAAAGCACCATATGTCCAGAAACAGATTTCAGTGAGCCTGGCCTGAGCCACATATTTATGTTGACGCGAGCAGATCCACATGGCTTTTCGCATATGAGATGAAGGCATCAACACTGCATTGATTCTATAGACCGGTGGGTCAGCCCCGATTTTACTGATCATAATGTACGCCGGTTTACCTTTAGTAGCTATTTTTAACCCAAAGGAGCAGAAACGGAGTGAACACGGAGTGTGAGTAGATAGACTTACATAACATCTTTAATATACCGCCTCATGGTTTAACCAGTGTCACTCTCTCTGTCATTCACTCTCTTTTTCTTTCACTCACACAAACATACACTTCTTAAAGAGAGAAAAAATCAAACGTTCTTTCATCAGTTGCAATTATTATGATAATAGTCAATACACTAGCTTTGGACTATTATTCCCTGAAAATATGGAGGAAAGGCAATTTGTGAACAAATCATTCTTTTGACAAAAATATTTTAAAAGATTCACAATGGATGTTAACAACTTCTTAAATTTCAAGAACTCTTTATTGATTGACTATCATATGGCTTATGACAGAAGACTAGGACTACAACTCATGAATATTATATTTATGGTGATTTTATGCTGCTCTTGCATCCCTTTTGAAGTTTGAAAGCTGTAGTCCATGTATACTGTAATTGAATTAAAAATAGTTATTAAAAAAAAAGGATCGAAAAGCATTGTAAAACATTGTGAAAGTAGTCAACATGATAGCTTTGGGTCATAATTTAATGACAGTATTAATGAGAAAAGCAGCAATGTCTAATTTGTGAACAAGTCATTCTTTTCAGTCAAATCGTTTTAATGAATCAGCTAATGTAATTCACAAAACCAGTGACTTGGCTTAGAAAACAGCTTATATTTACTTTATGATACGTTTATATAGCTTTTTTGCATCCCCTTTGAATCTTTAAAGCTGCAGTCCCCATTCACTGATGTGAAAAAGAGCAACTAGCACAGTATTCCAAATTTTTCCTTTTGTGATCGATTAAAAAAAAACATTCAGAGAATTTTTGGTGAACTCTTTTTTTAAATCTACCATTATTCCTTTTCCATCACTAATAGGTTTGGTTGTCGTGGCTAGATATGGCTTTTCTCTTCCTTACTCTCTCTCAGCATCAATGTGCTCCACTGGAACCACGTAGATAGAGCATAATGAATAAAAAGCCATTTCTCTTTTTCCTCCTGAAACACTTTTCTGGCGACCAGCAACAAAAGATGTGTTCCCAGAAGGGCATCTGCTTTCCTGGTAGCAGCACACACCCACAACACACACACATACACTCACTCACTCACTCACTCACACACACACAAGCTCACACACACACACACACACACACACACACACACACACACATACACACAAACACATAACCCTGATGTGCACACTGAGTGAGGGCAGGAGAGTGTCTCCTTTCATGGTCTAAGGAGATGAGAGGAATTTCTCTGGGATTACCTACAGTACAGCAGGCTTCCCAGAATTCCTCACACCAGGAAATGGATTTCTAGGAAGTGGTGATTAGAACGAAGTGGCAGAACGCCAGACAAGTAGGATCACCCATCAGCAGCTCCTCCCCTACTGATGCATACGCTCTCTCTCTCTCTCTCTTCCCTTCTTCTCTCTGTCAGAATGCTTGCTAACTCAGGGACAGTACTAATGCACCTATCTTGGTGTGATTGTATTATTATCATTATCATCTTGATGATATTGTCCTAAGACTTCCAGCATGCACTGCACATGATACTTACAGTTTTTTTCAATCGCTAACAAGCGCTTAACCATACTTCAGATACTTTTTCTAAACTCTTAACACAGACTCACACCTACAAAACACAATTGGCCAAATGGATAATTTCCTTCTCAAAAACACATTTTGTTAAATATATACTAAATCTTCATTTCAAAATAGAACACATCTTTTTCTGCACACACCAACTTTACCAAAACACTGGAAATCTGACTCAAAATCAAATTATTCTGTCAAAGAATAACACTTGTTTTCACCTCAAAAGGTACATGCAGTCAAACAAAGTACACCAGGTTTCAAAATACTGGCTATTGTTGACATTACAAAAACTGCATAGACTTTTCAGTCTCAGTTTTACAGGTAGTTGCATGCAAAACATGCAATTCACTGTTTTACACTAAATGTCTTGGTTAGGAACCGTATGTCCAAATGTACAGTAATGCTCACATTCAAGCATTCCAGTAAAAAGCTACTTTTTTCCTTTACTGTTTACTGCAGGAGGTACAGTAGAAACACGGTATGATAGAACAGAAAAGGTTTGACAGTATTGCTTACAGTGAACAAAATATCCATAAAACACATAAGAGCATTCTGAACAAAAAAACAACAACAGCAAAAAGGCCAGAATAAAAAAGGGGGGGGGGGGGGATAAAATAAAAACAATCTCTCACTGCTCCTGTTCCTCTCACTGCTCCTCTCACTGCTCCTACTCCTCTCACTGCTCATCTCACTGCTCCTGCTTCTCTCACTGCTCATCTCACTGCTCCTGCTCCTCTCACTGCTCCTCTCACTGCTCCTCTCACTGCTCCTGCTCGTCTCACTGCTTCTGCTCCTCTCACTGCTCCTGCTTCTCTCAATGCTCCTGCTCCTCTCACTGCTCCTGCTTCTCTCAATGCTCCTGCTCCTCTCACTGCTCCTGCTTCTCTCACTGCTCCTGCTTCTCTCAATGCTCCTGCTCCTCTCACTGCTCCTGCTTCTCTCAATGCTCCTGCTCCTCTCACTGCTCCTGCTTCTCTCACTGCTCCTGCTTCTCTCAATGCTCCTGCTCCTCTCACTGCTCCTGCTTCTCTCAATGCTTCTGCTCCTCTCACTGCTCCTGCTTCTCTCACTGCTCCTGCTTCTCTCACTGCTCCTGCTTCTCTCAATGCTCCTGCTCCTCTCACTGCTCCTGCTTCTCTCACTGCTCCTGCTCCTCTCACTGCTTCTGCTCCTCTCACTGCTCCTGCTTCTCTCAATGCTCCTGCTCCTCTCACTGCTCCTCTCACTGCTCCTGCTTCTCTCACTGCTCCTCTCACTGCTCTTGCACCTCTCACTGCTCCTGCTCCTCTCACTGCATCTCTCACTGGGCCTGCTCTTCTCCCTGGGCCCCTTGCTCTTACTCTTCCTCGTCCATACATTACAGTGTTTGTCTTTTCTGTTTCCAAAAATATCACTCTTCAAAGTCCTCCCTTTATTGTATAAGTGTCAATGTAATAGAAAAAAATAACCCCTGCCATTGAGTCTAAGCCAGATTGGAATCAGTTGTGGTTGGCCCAATTTACACAACATAAATCAGCTAAGATATATTGTTTTTGAACTGATATCATTGCAGAAGCAGAGGTTTTTATACTGTATCTAAGGTTTGGAACATTGTTTTTGCTATTGTGGGATGTTGTGTGTTAACATTTGTAAATACTACCAAAACGATCCATGATTTTGTTGGGAGGTATAGCTTGTCTGTTCAGAAAATGTAAGCATTGTGGAAATGTGTTCAATGAATCCATACTGTGTGAAAACGACATGAAATGTGTGAATGGTATGGCCACAATAGACAGATGCTGTGCTAATTGTGTTTAGAGTTTTGAAAATGTGACAACTGCTTGGACAAATGCTTGTTAGCGATTGAAAAAAACTGTAAATACAGACAAGGCTTGAATGAGAATGTCTGCCCATTTCAATCATTAAGAGATCTCTCAGAAAAGCCCTGTACCAACATGCTCCAGATTACAATACATGGCATAAATTAGATTAAAATAGCAACAGATTAAAATATGAATTTTAATAGTTGTGATATGAGTACCTAAACCGGTTCTGCTTTTTTATTTTTAATACCAAACTATCAAACTTTTTCTTAGCACTGTATATATTTTAACTAAGAATTGTTAAAATTGTTAATTTTGAAATCTTTTTTTCGGCAATGGCTGAAACAGGTTATATTTTATGTAAATATTTGTGGAAAGAGATTGTAATATTGATCAAATTGCTAATTTCTGTGATGTATCTTTTTTTTCCTTTTTTTAATTTATGGCAAATTATTTATTTTCCTCAATTATAACATTTTATACAATTCCATTGTTATGTGTCATTTTTCTCCAAAAATGTTCAGTGTTTTTTTAACTGATCCACTGTCTCTTTCTGTCTGTGTTTCTCAGACTCTGTCAGTCTTTCGCTTCAGCGCACCTCGTCACATGAGATTTATTGAGTCTAAATTAGTGTTGGAGAAGCCGGTTTGTTTGCCTTGCAGTTTAGTCTCTCTCTGATTACTGTCTTTACATGCTTTTGGCACTTGTATTTAGTCAGGCAGAGGGAATTAACGCTAAACATTTGAAGTGAGCCTAACAGAAGCACTGCGGTATCGTTCAGGCGAAATTTGTGGAAATTACTTGAAAAAAGAAGTTTTTATATATCTAATGAGCCATTTAATTCCAAGAATGTTTGCTCACAGATTGTTTAAGGGTGTTATAAAGAGTTGAAGAGAATACCTTTGCACAGAGTGTCACCTGTCATGTTAGCCAGAGGGTGAATAGGCCACCTGTGTGAACTCTCTCTCTTAACTCACACACACACACACACACACACACACACACACACACACAAACAAAAGAGACGTGAATTGACAAGTGAGATGTGTGTTTGTGTGTCAGAATTTGCTTGTAATGTGGAACAAATGTCACTGCAGAAATCACCTACATTGTGTGGAGTTCCCATGTGAAAAACAGCCAAATGCATTTGCAAAGTAATAAACAAATAAAAATGCAAAATAGTGACAATATGACAGTAAGCTTTAAGGACAGGAGATAAAAAAAAAAATTATTTGCTCAGTATAGAAACACTAGAAGTGAAACAGAAGTCTTTGTGATGGTAGACTTAGTATTACAAATAGTATTATTACTTTAATAAAATCTCTTTCTTGGTAAACAGGCTTGTTAAAACAAACACAGTCTTTCCAACAAAATAGAACACCTTGTCCTCTGCCGTCCTAAGCGCAGTTTAGTTAGCTTATAAAACATATTATTTTTTTTATATATATTTTCAAGTTTCAGAAATATCTCCGTATTTCTATTTATTCCTGCACATAAATCTCTCGGGTGTCCTCGGGGACGTGGTGACAGTGTGTGGTGCTGTGTCCGTGAGGGGCGGTTCAGACGAGGATTCTGAGAAGTCTCCATATACCCCTGCTTGTGCAGATAACAAGTATTAACCAGGGCTTATTGGCAGCAGATGCCCTTTTCCCAAAAGCCTCAGCTGGGTTAATTTCTGAGAGTTCAGGACTGCTTCTTTCACCGCTGTGATCGAGGGGAGTGTTTGTGTGTGTGTGTGTGTGTGTGTGTGTGTGTGTGTGTGTGTGTGTGTGTGTGTGTGTGTGTGTGAGCGCAGTGATTTTTCTGTGAATGATGCTCGAGTTCCTTGAAGGGCTTGCTAACTGATGCGTTTCTTTTGCTGATGTAAAAGCTTAATCAGTAAATTCATGTAATCATATATATATATATATATATATATATATATATATATATATATATATATATGATTACATGAATTTACTGATTAAGCTTTTACATCAGCAAAAGAAACGCATCAGTTAGCAATATATTAAATTCCTGCCACGACAAAGCTACATTTTCAGCAGCCATTTATCCAGTCTTCAGTTTTCACATGATTTTTCAGAAATCACTCTAAAATGCTGATTTGGAGCTCAATAAAAATATTAATATAAATGTTTAAAATGGATGTGCAGTTTAATATATTTTTTAGAACTGTGATTTACCACCATTCAAAAGTTTGGGATTAAAATTTTAAGTAAATTTAAGTAAAATTTAGAAAGAAAGAAAGATAGAAAGAAAGAAAGAAACAAACAAACAAAAGAAAGAAAGAAATGAATGCTTCTATTGCGTAATATCAAATATGACAGTAAAAACATTTAGAATGTTACAGAACACTTCAATTTCAAATAAATGCTATTTATTGTAAATTCTATTTTTCAAAGTTTTCTGAAAGATAAACATTTCCACAAAAATATTAAAGAGCAAACAACTTTTCAACATTGATAATAATAAGAACCATTATTAATAACTGCACACCAAATCAGCATATTAGAATGATTTCTGAAGGATCACGTGACACAGAAGACACTGAAAATGCCATCACAGGAATAAATTACATCTTAATATAAACTAATGGTGAACTAAAAATGTACCCCCTCAGAATAATGATCGGTGTAAAAATACATGATTAAGAAGAAGTGGTTCTGCCTATTGGAAAAGGCTTCAGGGTTTCCTGGAACATTAGAAGGAGTGAATAATGTGCTATTGATCCTTCCAAGTGAAGAACTCAGGAATGTGGTTCGTCTTGTTGCTATAGTGATTACAGTCTCTCCATACCTTTATTTTTATCACTGTCTGATGGATTGTGTCTCAAAGCACGAGCTGTAATTGCATGAATGTGTTTCTGTGTATTTGTGGGCTAGTGCTCTAGTGATGCTTTTCTGCTAGAATAATTATAGTAAATTGAGTGCTCTGAAGCAGTTCTTCTTTTCAAAGGTAATTTGCAGTGACTCTATTAGCAGAATAATAGAGAAATTATGTCTGAAACCAAATGAATCATGTCCCATAGCTGGATTCAGAATTGGCATTGAGTTTAGGTGTTTTTCTTTGTTCTGTCCTCAGTTTGTTTTCTTTTATCACTCTTTCAGAAGGAATATATCCATTTTGTGAAATTGTGATGGTTGCATAGGCACTGGTAAAGTAGCACAAACAAGCTTTTGGAGCAGAAGTAGTTTCTCTGCCGAACTGTGATAAGCTTTCTATATTAGATTTAGATATAAAATATATTTAAACTGCATTTAGGAGTTATTTTGATAATTAAATATATATTTCATGCCAGTAATTTTTGAATAAAATGATTTGCCTGAAAGGGTTAATGCAGTAGCGGAGTTAAATCAAGTAACTATCGTTATAACAGAATAGGCCTTTGTTATGATCATGGAAAAATCTTTATTTAATTACACTTTGTTTTACAGTATAGCGATAACATCAAACTTTCAGATTAACAAGAGAACAATGAGAAAGATACAATTAAAGCCTACTAATGCAAAATAATTATACTAAAGTGTTTGAATGGCAATGTTTTTGCAGCGTATCATAATATGTGAGTATGAAGCGCCACCTGCTGTCTGGAGAACAGCTCTACAGTTTGGATCTGACGGGAGATTTCTGACCAGTCAAAAGGATGAGAGCTATTACTCTGACTTAAACAGAACTTTACAACACAATTTCACTTATAAAGGCTGCATGTTTGTATATATCTTATTTGGAGTGGCCACTGAACAGGAAAAACAGATCGGAAGTTATGTTAAGCCCGAAAAATTGATAACAAAATCAAAAAGATAAGACAAAAGAATACGAATACTAAAGAAAATACTATAGAAAAAAATCCCAAATACTCTGGTCTTTCTTGTCGTAGGGAAGTAGAAAAATACCCAACGTTGATCTGAAATGACAATGAAAGAAATGTCCTACTCATAAAATATCTCATAAAGTTGACAAAGATCTGTGATAAATTTAACAGTGTAGCACTAGTGGGGCAGTTATCAAAGCAAAAATCTGAGATTCTCCCTCCCATAATCTATTGAGAGACAGTATTACATTTACGTAAATATCAAAAACAAACTTACTTTGAGTTCGTCCACTGCTGTGACGGCTCCTGATTCTCCTTTAATCTTACAGATGACAGCTTTGGACTGAATTTCCTCCAAAACACACTGATACTGCTGATATCCCTGTAGACCCGTCACAGTCACCTCATTCACACTCAAATGCAACATATCTGCCCTTTTCTGCGAAACAGAGAGTGTGGCATGGTTCGGAGGTTGTGAGTTTCACTTGCTGATGTGCAGAAACGCTGACTGCTCACAATAATAATATTTACTGAAGGTGTTTTAATACCTGTACACTGATGTTAAACTCACCTTAATGTTCACCTGTAGATCATTGGCCACCTGAAAGGTAGTGAATCCAATGAAAACTGGATCGGACTCATAGGACAAATACTCATAGTTCAGACTGGAGTTCCCCACATGCAAGGTAATAGAACGACATTGATAATAATAATAGCATTCGGGGGAGTGAAACCACATATCCTGAAAAAGAGAAAATATAACTAATTCATGTGATGTACAGAGTAAAGCTACATGTAAGCTGTGAATAAAATAAATTATATTTTGTTTGAATAAATAAATATTGATAGTCAATGAAGTACATTTAACAATTATACTAACAAAGTAATTATAATAATAATCTGCCAAACTAGATCTCATGTGAATATGGGCTGTTTAGCTGTTGATCTCCATATGTTAGATACAGTGCAATAGACTGCTAGACTGGATCCTTTTTTGGGTAAAGCTCACTTTTAGACTAATGCAGGTGTAATAAGGATACAGCTTACCCCTGAGCTTGTGTTGTATTGTGTTTGATCTTGTATCCTGTTATTGACAGAAACTGATTCCACAAATTCCAGATTGCTGCCCTGAACATGAATCTTCCTTCCTCCACTGAAAATACATTTAAGACCATTTAAGCAAAAAGCAAAATCAGTAATAGAGGAGCCAAATCAGTAATATTTGGTATAAAATATCTGAAATATCTACAAAAAATAATAATGAAAAATAAAATTGTCAATTACATTTTTCAACAATGACAATAAAGCAAATGCATGTGTGGAAGCTGTCTGACCTTTTCCAGCTGACTGTGGGCTGTATCCCAGTGCAGCTGGGCTGAGAACTGTAAGTGATGATGCTGTTTCCATGACAACGGTCGTCAGGAGTAACAACACACACTTTGACTGTTCCTTTAGTTTCACTGGGAGGAATGTGGAACCTTAAAGAGTCACTGGAGCGATCAAACACTGGAGATCTGAAGAGAATCATTCATGTACAGATATACAGTATAATTTATCTCAATCTACACACATTTATCTATATACCACTAAACACAAACACACAGAATCTCACTCTTTAGGAACGCAGTCCAGATCTCCTGTAATACGGATTTTATTAACAGATTCCAGGTTCCTTCCTTTTAGTGAAACTCTGTTTCTGCCATGGAAAGAAACCTTGTTGGGCTCCAGAGACAAAATCTCTGGCTTCTACAACACACCAAAGTGTGAGGATATAAGATGCAACCAAACATAGTTAAAAGTACATTTAACATGACCTTTAGTCCTTATAAAGCAAAATCATCAGTATTTGGTATGACACTTACTTCATATTCCATCTGTACATTTACATTACATGCATCCTAAAGAGAGCAGAAAGACGGAGTAATATGAAGATGGAGTTTTCTTCAGCCAGTGCAAAGATATTTCAGATATCAATGATAAAATAATCTCTTTTTGACAGAGAATATCCTTTTACACTTTATGAAGGTTATGCTATTTCCCATTACACATATACAGAATTAGTGGATTGTAGGTTACACATTGTCTCTCACCTGTATGTTTAACTTTGGTCCAGGTCCATCTGCCCATTCACAACGCTGAGAGGATGAGGACCAGTGACACCCAGATGAGATACACTGAACACACCTGCATTTATTTCATGTTTAACGTGTTAAACAAATGTGTTTAACCACTTCATGGCTTTTTTTTATTTATTTATAATATATATATATATATATATATATATATATATATATATATATATATATATATATATATATATATATATATATATATATATATATATATATGTGTGTGTGTGTGTGTGTGTGTGTGTGTGTGTGTGTGTGTGTGTGTGTGTGTGTGTGTGTGTGCGTGCGTGTGTGTGTGTGTGTATGTATTTTAAAACTATTTTAAGCTCTGCATTTCTTACTGTGTATAAGAAGCCCCTGGTGAATTATCTTTGATATTCAGGCAGTTTTTCAGCTCCAGCTTCTCTTTGATCTTTTGTTCCCCAAGAGCCACTTCAGCTGAGATGTTTAAACCTTAACAGATTATCAAAAAGTCATTATAATATATATATATTTTTAAGTTTAGATAGTCAGTACAGCAGAATAGACCAGACAGGCTAATCAGGACTTCTCACATTGATACTGTATCTATGCATTTAGCAAACATCCAAAGTGGCTTACATTGCATACTGCTAGTCTCGTTTATTTTTTTATTTATTTTTTTTAGATACTTTATCATAAAATATATTGGTTTCAGATGCGTCATGAAGTTTACTAACATGGTTACGGTTGCTGGGAGAGTGAAAGGAAATAACAAGATAAGTAGATATGCTCTGTGGTCAAAGAAACTATTAATAATTTCCTTCCTGCAACATACAGACTCAGACATATTATTGAGTCAATGTTACTAGTCCCTGTGTGTAAGTGAGAAATCATTGTCATCATTGAAATCAAGGTTGTCATCATAAGTTATGTATTGCTGATTTATGGGTATTTACAATTTCTTCCTGCTATTAGCAATTTATTTTAGCTTGTGCTAATTTCCTTCCCTTTATTTTGAATAAAAGAGCAGCAGAGTTGGCAACTTCACTTATACATAATTTTAAGCTTATTTCTTCAAAGGTCCTAACGATTTTGTTACTGCTTGCATTTTTAGGGCTTATTTAGAGAATTTGGGCTTGTTGGTAGCAGAAAGCGAATGAAGAAGAATGATCAGATACTTTCTACATCTGATTACGTTTCTGTCTATTAATGCCATTGGAAACTCTGTTCCGTCTGTTTGAATATGTGCTGTGATGTCAGAGCCATTTCCATTTAAATGCTGCTGTTATACATGTCATCTGCATGCATGCTAAAGCTGCTTTTAATGCAATAGTGTTTATATAAAATAAAGTGGCTGGATTGGTGGACAATAAAATCTTACATATGCACATTGAATACAAAAGCACATAACACCAATCCACAGAGAACCAACCTGTAGTATATATTAGCTGGTCAGAAAAACTGCAGGAGCAGTTTGGAAAAACTGCCCTCAGATCAGACCCATCACACAGTTTTACACTTTCAGTGGTGAAGGTGCACGAGAAGGCAGGGTTTTCTGTGCTCTCCAGACTCAAGAAAATACGTAGAGTAATCTGTGTAGGAGCAGGCATTGACTGGTCAGTAGAAATCAATAATATGTTTTCAATGCAATGAAAAAATTGTCTTATTTGAAGTTAATATAATTATACCTTGCTGGAAGTTTTCTCTGGCCAAACCTGAAAATAAAACAGCATTTCCTGAAGGGAGTTTTTTGGGGTGGACAACCATGAAGATTTTGAACATTCATATTGGGTGGAGCATCTAGATGAGCAGAAATATACAGTATCATTTGGAGTTGTTATGCCAGGTTGGATAAGCTATTGATTTTTTAAAACTAGCTAGCATATTAAACTCTTTTTTTTACTTCTTAGTGCAACAGATGTTTATCTGACCTCAATGTGTTCACACACCAGCCGCAGAAAGGATCCAGAGCAGCTCTGCAGTCTTTCAGAGTGCTATATTTAGCACACGGAACCACCGACACTCTTCTTAACTACAGCAAAGACACGAGAAGAATTAGTTTTATATGTAATATAATTTGTATATTATTAGTTTGATTATTTGAAATAAGGACAAATTAAACTAAAAAACAGAGATTGATTATGGCAGTCAGAGAAAAATTAATAAAAATTACAGTCTTTCCTTCTGCAGCTCTATTAAAACACATTGCAGCAGCACTACAGTATAGTTTATCATTATTATATGCCAGAGTATAACAGAAGGTATGGTGTACACAATTTAAAAAGAAACAAAGAAAAGCACTCAGATTTTATAATATACATTGTATATTGGAATTATTAATCATTTTGAAAATACAGGTTGATAGTAGGCTGTTATGCTTCAAGCATAATATAACAACAAACTTTAAATTAATTTTAAAGTATGTTTTTTTTTTACTTTCAGTTTTTATTCTATTTTTATTTATTTATTACAATTTCTGAAACTATGGCTACTTTTCTCTTAACTCTACACCGAAAACTGCAAAACATTACGCATCTCTTGCAAAAGCAAATACTTGTTTCAAAACTATTTTAACTCTCATAAAAATTTAGTTTTTGCACAGTAACTCTGTAAGACTAATTCTTGGCCTTTGACTCAGTTTTCAATTTCAAAAAACACATTTTGCAAAACACAACACACAATTCTTTATGTAACACACAAATAATATAGGAATTAATATTATAGCACGTTTTTGCAAATGTTTGCTTGTGAGATGTGTTTGTGATACTTTGAATGCAGTGCTTCATTTTACAAGATACATTTTGTGTGTGTAGTTTGTAAGATTTGAGTGTAAAATGTGTAAACCTCACCTGTTTCTTCAGAGCAATGTAGATGTGTTTGAAATCTACTGGATCAAAGTGCATTCTGGGAAGCACTGCTCGTTCATCATTAGATTTGTACAGCATTATTGGACAGCCTGGTGTATATCTCTCATCCAACATCAACTAAAAACATAAACCACAGCATTATCCAAACTTTAGCCAAATCATTATGTTGAACACTGTTCATTGCTGGCATATCAAACACATTTTTATTATTCACAGACACAGATTTTATGGCCATTTAAGATGCTTACTGTGTTTAACAATACTTCATGATGCGTAAGCCTTATAATTTTAACAAGGCCCCACAAATTCAAAAGCTACTTATACCCTCAGTGTTTTGTAACTAGAGATGATAACAAATGATGAAACTAGTGAAAAATAAGATATGAGGCAGACCTTAATGAGTTGTCCATCACTGGTTCCTATGAACAGCACAATCCAGGATTCAATCCTCGTTGCTGCCACTGCTGACATTGAGCTGTACCTGAACACCACAGAGAGCGGCTGAAGTCCACTACCACTCTGAAACACAAACAACATTAACTTTAGATGACTTTAGTGAATAGTACAACTATGTTTATCATGCAACATCAATAAGGTGAAATACGGTTCTCAGTCATTTTATTAAAAAATGTGTAGAATGCAATTTCAAACCTCAGAACCACATAACTTTTCACCGTAAGCGCAGAAACCCTTGACTTGGCCTCGAACATTACTGATGTCATACAGAGCCAGCGCGTTCTCCGGATCCTCCTGATTCTGTGAACTGAACACACCTGCCCAAATAACATCGTTCACTGAGGGAATAACGGTGCTGGCGACGAGCACTGGACGAACTTTATCACTGCAGCATCGTACCGTTGAGGCCTGCAGGGATTTGATGATTTCTGACTTTTTCTCTTTAGAGCTGTCCATCCTCAGGACGAGCACTTTCCTCTCATTGTTAGTCTTTGTGTTGAGAAATAAATACGAATCTGAGGGCGAAACTCTCTGGAATCCATCAATAAACTCTACATCTCTCACTGTGCTTTGAATGATGGCCTCTGATCCTTCTGCTATTCTTGAGAAAATCCCTCCTGGTTGAGAATCTAAAGTGCTCCATAAGGTAACAACAGAATACCTGGTATCTTCAGCTTTTGCATCATCGTCCTTTTTCCCAACTAAAAGGTACCTTCCAGCTATGAAGGCAACAGTTTTTCCATTCTGTTCCGGTCCTATCAAATTATCACTTTCATAGTAAATACTGTTTGTAATATCATTTATATCAAGAATTTCACAATACCCATCTTTAAAAGTCCCACACGTTATCAGGGTGCTGTTCACGTCATAAGGCACCAGAATGTTGACTCTGTTGTGTTCAGTGGCTTTAGTGATGTCTTTCCTCTTCTCCTCATTTAGATCGTGTCTCATCTGATGAAGTCGATGGTCAGTAAGAACAAACAACTTACTGTTACCAACTACAAAGTCCTTAATGTCTCCATCAAAGTCCTGCACATCACCGCAAATGCAATATTTCAAAAACACAAGTATTCCAAGTAAGTGTCTTCCCATCTTATTTAATAAGTAAATGAGCAGTTGGATAGGCCTACTAATGTATTTGATGACAAGATCTTGTCACAGAGATCAGCTGTGCTCAGATGAGTATAAGGGTGAAGTGAGTGGATGTGAAGTAACACTCTGAGATGAGGGCGGAGGTTTAGCAACAACAGATAAATTTTGGTTTCTAAAACGAAGATAAACTTTACAAACAGTTACTTGAGTGAAAGTTAAAAATAAATAAATAAAAACACTCGTACAATACACAAAATTATATTAAAATAATGTTTAATCGGTTTAAAATGTAAATTATGACATCAAGGGGAAGGAGATTTTTGCAAAGTAAAAGATCAACGTGTTTAATAATAATATTCATATTGGTTTATGGTTTTTGTCCTGATCCAAAAAAAACTAACAAAAAAACATCTTATATCTAATATAACTTGCAGGGAAAACATACATCTGTATATGTAAAAACAAATTAGGCTATTAGTTTTGGGACATACAGTAATTGCTGATGTTATATCAAGCTAAATTAATTACCATAAAAAAAAAATGAAGATGTAAAGATGTAGTTTCTCAGCTTGTTTATTTTTGCTTGTTTCTGTATGAACAGAAGAAAACGTGTCAAAGTATTGACATTAATAAAATATTACAACGCAGCAACCACTATGAATACAGGAGAAATGTGGTTTTTAATATATTAACCACTGTGCATATGCAGGATATACCATTTTATATAGCAAAAGAATAGCAAAAGAATCTGTTTTTATGAACACACAATTAAAACAACCAGCGTAACAGTGGGGTCAAGGGTCAAGAGCCCAACAAAGGGAAACACTGATCTCATTGATGGTGACTTCAAATGAAATAATATAACGTTTAAACCTCTGCTAATTCTCAATAAGAGCTTCTCTAGATGTCTGACAGAAATAAAGTCAGTCTGGCTAATAATGAGATCCTGGTAAAGCTGTTTAAGGAGTTGTTTAATCAGATCTTAAGAGATTTAATGTCTTGTATTTCAGTTGATTTGTTCTTCATCTGTGGGTGTAGTCAGTTGTAGTTCTTGTGTTTCTCTTTCCTTCGGTGATCCTGCTTGTTAACAGCAGCTGTTCATCATTAATGCTCAGTCCTCTCATAATTATCTTCTTAACTCCTGAACTGCTTCAATGCTACTTTAACACTCTGTAGAGTGGAAACACATGAGCACTGAACAGTGTGGGGACTTTGCTGTGAACTATGACATAAAACTTAATCGTTTCATTCACGTTTGATTGACGCATATGAATCACATTAAA
Source organism: Carassius auratus (assembly GCF_003368295.1). Classification (NCBI taxonomy): domain Eukaryota; kingdom Metazoa; phylum Chordata; class Actinopteri; order Cypriniformes; family Cyprinidae; genus Carassius; species Carassius auratus. The sequence continues at coordinate 82,870 of NW_020525270.1, forward strand.
TTTATTCATTTGTTTCATGTTAAAACTATGTAATCTGAATGGATGGAAATTTGTTATGTAACTGAAACTAAAATTTAGAAACTTGATTTCACTGTGTTTATAAAGAGTTTAATTAATAGGTCACGTACAGCACCACCTGCTGTTTAGAGAACAGCGACACAGTATCTGACAGAGGATTTCTGACCAGTCAGAAAGGTGAGATAGGAGTAATATTATCCTTCTGATCTCCCAGGGATACTTGTTATACCTTTGTGTAAACAGGGCATTATATCTAAATGATTCCCTGACAGTATGTAAATCACAGTGCTCACTGAACAGGAAAAATTGGTCATTTTATTCAAAAAGTCGGCAAGACATACTATATGAAGTCCTACAGTCAGTTGCAAGAATATTTAATCAAGGAAGTCAGATACAATTTGTGTGGGTACCAGGACATGAAGGGATAAGGGGAAATGAACTGGCAGATAAATTAGCCAAGACAGCATTATTAAAAGGAAATATAGAAATGCAAGTCAGTATCAGCAAAGCAGAGGTTAAAAGTGTGATATGGAAGACAGTAAATCAAATGTGGCAAGAGAGGGAAAAGGAAGGCAATTATATCAAATCCAGAGGGATGTTAAGTGTACAGTGATTGGAAGTGGAAATAGCAGAGAGGAAACGGTCATCTCTAGGTTAAGATTGGGACATTGTTTATTGAATAAAACACTAAAGTTAATAGGTAAACATGACACGGGATTGTGTGAAGTGTGCAAGGAAGAGGAGTTTGGCATGGAAAGAAGTGGAGCATTTGGTCTTGAGGTTGAGCAGGTATGATGTTCCGAGAGAGATGATGAGGAATAAGTTGAGAGAGATAGAGGTTCAGGACATAACATTAAAAGGGCTATTGAGCACTCTACATAGGGCACAGACCAGAATTCTGATGGGTTTCTTAAGGGATACAGGTGTTTATAATAGAGTGTGAAGAGTCATATGAGTATTGAGGAAGGTTATAACTATTATTATTATTCCTTTTTTATTTTTATTTTTTATTATTATTATTAGTAATATAATAGAGTAGAATAATGGTGAAGTGTGTGGATGTATATGATTGGGGAGTAGGAGGGAATGGGGTAAATGAATATATTAACCTGTTTTCTGATCCACACTCCGGAGCAGAGTGTGGCGGTAATGCACCAATTATGCTGGATGCCAACCGCCGTTAAAAATTAAAAAGAAGAAGAAGAAGAACAGGAAAAACATGCTGAGTCCCAATTCGCATACTATCCATCCTAAATAGTATGCGAAACTAGAATTAATGCGTCCCAAATCGTAGTATGTTGAAAAGAGTATTCCAAAGATACCCGGATGGTCTACTCTTTCCGGTTAGAATTCGAAGTGCAGATCAATGCACACTGCTAATATTGCCCACAACCCATTGCGTGCGGGAGGGAGGAGCTTTGCGATGGCTTTGTGGTGATGTAAACATGGCAGCCAGGTGCAGCAGCGGAGATACGCCCTCAGCTTTTAAGTGTAAGAATTCAAATGTTTAACCCTAATTAAAGTTATATTTTATTTCGTTACACACATTGCACATGAAAGTCAGAACCAGCCGCCTCACAAACGACCTGCGTTTGGTTCTACGACGATGTCACCCTGCTTCTTCACTCCTCAACTTGGTAGAAGAACACATTGTAAAATGTATTGTAAAAAAAAAAAAACGATGAGAAAAAAAGATGGGAATAGTAAACAAAATTTTATTGGACATAAAGAATGAATGTAACGTTAACAGTTGTGGTGTGCGTGACTAGGCAACCACGTTGTCGTTCACGTTGCATGATGTCATCGAAGTATGTCCCAGAACGTGCATACTCTTTTGCTACACACTCAAAAGTATGTACTTTTTCCTCACAAAAAAAGTACATACTTTTAGGTCGTAGTATAAGTAGGCAAACTGGGACTTAGCGACAGACTGGATATTGCGTTAAATCCAAAATAATTAGTATATTAGTAAATAGCAAATCATGCTCTCCCAGTCTTTTTTATTCTGCAGATTTTTGCTGTGAGAAACCAGAATTGTTTCTATTACTACTTCATACTTGACCAAATGATTTCTGTGGACCGAGGCAGAAATAGTTTGTATTTTCACTCATTCTGTGAAGACACGAATTTCCAAAGCTGATCTGAAAATATAATGGAAAAAAAAAGTTCTGCTCTTAAAGTATCTCATGAACTTGACTAAGAATTAGCAGCAATTAATAAAGTCAAACTACAGACTTCTCCTTCTCATTATCTATTGAGATTGAACATTATCCATCTTAACATTTAAATAATCATATGCAAGAAACTAAAACATACATTTAAAAATTAAAAAATCCATAATGGGGCACTTTAATATAATTAGTAGTAGTATAAATCCACATTGATAAAATATATTTTAAATATGAATACACACACACACACACACACACACACACACACACACACACAGAAGGAAATCAACATTTGATGTGGATGAAAAGAGTTCAAAGTTAACCTAAAACCAAAATGAGTTCTTGTCTTAGGACACATTTAATGAACTCTTTCGATCCACATCAAATGTTGACTACCACACACACACACACACATACACACACATACATGCATGTATAAAGTATAATTATGATTGTGGTCATTTTTTTCTCAAATGGGGAAACAAAATCTTCGGTCTCTTGTAAAGTCAAGAAAATCATTTAAAACAGGGACATACTGAAAACACAGTATCCCAATTCTATGAAGTTGAAAAACACAATCATGACACTTACTTTGTAGTCCATCTGAGAGAGCAGATGTTTACATGCATCCTAAAGAGTAGAGAAAGAGCAGGTCATGTACTTACTGAGTTCACTTCAGTCAACACAATGAGTTTAACTAACAACAATGAATTGATAATAATTTATAAAGGTATGCTATTTCCCAATAAACATATACTGAAACACTGGATTATAGGTTACACGACATATTCTCACCTTTATGTTTAACTGTGGTCCAGGTCCAAGTGTCCAATCACAACGCTGAGAGGAAGAGGACCAGTGACACCCAGATGATACACACTGAACACACCTGCATTTAATTCATGTTTTTAATATCATTGAAACAAAAGTTCAAAGAAGTCTTTTAAACTATTTTAGACTGTGAATTTCTCACTGTGTATAAGAAGCATTTGTTGAATGATCTGTGATACTGGAGCAGTTCCTCAGTGTCAGCATCTCTATGATCTTCTGATCCTCAACCGTAACAGTAGCAGAGACTTTTAAACCTGAACAGATTACCAACAAATGTTTCTGATTACAATAATCATATTCAGACTAGATAAAGGCACTGTATGTTAGTAAATATACAACTTCTTTGAAGGAGAACTAACCTCCAGTATATAGCATCTGGTCAGAAAAACTACAGGAGCAGTTTGGGAAGACTGCAGACAGATCAGAGCCATCACACAGGTTTACACTTTCTTTAGTGAAGGCACATGAGAAGGCAGGATTTACTGTGCTCTCCAGACTCAAGAAAAGATGTAGAGTAATCTGTGTAGAAGAAAACAATGGTTGGTAGGAAGTAATCTTGTAAATGAAAAAAAAAATGTTTTAAATACTGATTTCTACCTTTCTAGAATAATTCTCTGTCATCTGAAAAGAAAACAGCTGTGTCTCAAGAGAGTTTTTTGGGATGGACATCCATGAAGTATCCGAGCATTCATCTTGAGTAGAACATCTACTGTAGATAAAAACATCACCAACTAAAATATCACTACAGAAATGTTTGCACACTACACATCATGTACAGTATTATTCAAAATAATAGCAGTACAATGTGACTAACCAGAATAATCAAGGTTTTTCGTATATTTTTTTATTGCTACGTGGCAAACAAGTTACCAGTAGGTTCAGTAGATTCTCAGAAAACAAATGAGACCCAGCATTCATGATATGCACGCTCTTAAGGCTGTGCAATTGGGCAATTAGTTGAATTAGTTGAAAGGGGTGTGTTCAAAAAAATAGCAGTGTGGCATTCAATCACTGAGGTCATCAATTTTGTGAAGAAACAGGTGTGAATCAGGTGGCCCCTATTTAAGGATGAAGCCAACACTTGTTGAACATGCATTTGAAAGCTGAGGAAAATGGGTCGTTCAAGACATTGTTCAGAAGAACAGCATACTTTGATTAAAAAGTTGATTAGAGAGGGGAAAACCTATAAAGAGGTGCACAAAATGATAGGCTGTTCAGCTAAAATGATCTCCAATGCCTTAAAATGGAGAGCAAAACCAGAGAGACGTGGAAGAAAACGGAAGACAACCATCAAAATGGATAGAAGAATAACCAGAATGGCAAAGGCTCAGCCAATGATCACCTCCAGGATGATCAAAGACAGTCTGGAGTTACCTGTAAGTACTGTGACAGTTAGAAGACGTCTGTGTGAAGCTAATCTATTTTCAAGAATCCCCCGCAAAGTCCCTCTGTTAAAAAAAAGGCATGTGCAGAAGAGGTTACAATTTGCCAAAGAACACATCAACTGGCCTAAAGAGAAATGGAGGAACATTTTGTGGACTGATGAGAGTAAAATTGTTCTTTTTGGGTCCAAGGGCCACAGGCAGTTTGTGAGACGACCCCCAAACTCTGAATTCAAGCCAGAGTACACAGTGAAGACAGTGAAGCATGGAGGTGCAAGCATCATGATATGGGCATGTTTCTCCTACTATGGTGTTGGGCCTATTTATCGCATACCAGGGATCATGGATCAGTTTGCATATGTTAAAATACTTGAAGAGGTCATGTTGCCCTATGCTGAAGAGGACATGCCCTTGAAATGGTTGTTTCAACAAGACAATACCCAAAACACACTAGTAAACGGGCAAAGTCTTGGTTCCAAACCAACAAAATTAATGTTATGGAGTGGCCAGCCCAATCTCCAGACCTTAATCCAATTGAGAACTTGTGGGGTGATATCAAAAATGCTGTTTCTGAAGCAAAACCAAGAAATGTGAATGAATTGTGGAATGTTGTTAAAGAATCATGGAGTGGAATAACAGCTGAGAGGTGCCACAAGTTGGTTGACTCCATGCCACACAGATGTCAAGCAGTTTTAAAAAACTGTGGTCATACAACTAAATATTAGTTTAGTGATTCACAGGATTGCTAAATCCCAGAAAAAAAAAATGTTTGTACAAAATAGTTTTGAGTTTGTACAGTCAACGGCAGACACTGCTATTTTTTTGAACACAACCCTTTCAACTAATTGCCCAATTGCACAGCCTTAAGAGCGTTCTTATCATGAATGCTGGGTCTTGTTTGTTTTCTGACAATCTACTGAACCTACTGGTAACTTGTTTGCCACGTAGCAATAAAAAATATACTAAAACCTTGATTATTCTGGTTAGTCACATTGTACTGCTATTATTTTGAACAATACTGTATATATATAATGAGAAGTAAAATGCTGTTCTAAATTTAGGCACATTTAATGTAGAAGCAGCATAGAGCAGACATGTGTGATGTGTGAAAAATAACACGTGATAAAGTCAGGCTGACCTGTGAGTGTTCACACACCAGCCACAGAGAGGATCCTGAGCAGCTCTGCAGTCTTTCAGAGTGCTGTATTTAGCACACTGAATAACCGACACTCTTCTTAGCTAAACGCGAAAACATGAACAGAAAGAGACAGGAATGATGATTTGATCTAACACACAGTAAAGTATCGGACATAATGTTTGATAACTTCTGGATAGCTTAATTCAGTGGTTTCTAACTGTGGGGCATGTGAGAATAATTTTCCCCAAATTAAAAAAATTATCTTGGATTAAAGTTTTGGACAAAAGTATGCCTATACAGTAGGTCAAACTATTCCTTTCATACTGAGACTAAAAAGCAATTTAATTTTAATTCTTCAGTCTAAAACAGTGATTACTCTCACACACCTGTATGTGATCGATAGGTGTGAAGGATAAATGACCAAAAACAGGCCAAACATCAAAGCAGAAATCAATGAATCCTGCTAAATATCAATCATTTTTTTAAATGCACCAGATTTCTAAATCTCACCTGTTTCTTCAGAGCAATGTAGATGTGTTTGAAATCTACTGGATCAAAGTGCATTCTGGGAAACACTGCTCGTTCTTCATCAGATTTGAACAGCACTGTTGGACAGCCTGGTGTATATTTCTCATCCAACACTAGCTAAAGAAACAAACAGAAATACATATCATGAATTATGACTGCAGTAACCTAATTAAAATGCAGAATGAAAAAAAAGAAATGGTGTGCATGTGCTTAAAAATAAAAATCCTGTGTCTAGTGAAAATAAAGTCACATGTCTGACAGATGGATGAAGGAGACCTTTATGAGTTGTCCATCACTGGTTCCTATGAACAGCACAATCCAGGATTCAATCCTCGTTGCTGCCACTGCTGACATTGAGCTGTACCTGAACACCACAGAGAACGGCTGAAGTTCACCACCACTCTGAAACACAAACAACATTAACTTTAGGTGACTTTAGTGAATAGTACAACTATGTTTATCATGCAACATCAATAAGGTGAAATACTGTTCTCAAGTCATTTTATTTAAAAACATGTATGAATGCAATTTCCAACCTCAGAATCACAATTTCCACTATTAGCGCAGAAACCCTTGACTTGGCCTCGAACATTACTGATGTCATACAGAGCCAGCGCGTTCTCCGGATCCTCCTGATTCTGTGAACTGAACACACCTGCCCAAATAACATCGTTCACTGAGGGAATAACGGTGCTGGCGACGAGCACTGGACGAACTTTATCACTGCAGCATCGTATCGTTGAAGCCTGCAGAGATTTGATGATGTCTATCTTTCTCTCTTTAGAGCTGTCCATCCTCAGGACGAGCACTTTCCTCTCATTGTCAGTCTTTGTGTTGAGAAATAAATATGATTCTGAGGGTGAAACTCTCTGGAATCCATCAATAAACTCCACATCTCCAAATGTGCTCTTAATGACGGCATCTGATCCATCGGAGTTTATTTTTGAGAAAATCCTTCCAAACTGAGATTCTAAAGTGTTCCAGAAGGTTACAACAGAATACCTATTATCTTGAGTGGATTTATCGTGACCCTTTTTCCCAACTACAAAGTACCTACTGCTACTTGTACCGGCTATGAAGGCAACATATTTCTCATTCTGTTTCGGTCCTACCAATATATTACTTTCACAGTAAATACTGTGTGTAATATCATTTATATCAAGAACTTCACAATACCCTTCTTCAAAAGTCCCACACGTTATCAGGGTGCCGTTGGCGTCAAAAGGCACCAGAATGTTGACTCTGTTAAGGTCAGGGACATTAGTGATGTCTTTCCTCTTCTCCTCATATAGATCGTGTCTCATCTGATGTAGTCGATGGTCAGTAAGAACAAACAACTTACTCTTACTAACTACAACGTCCGTAATGTTTCCATCAAAGTCCTGCACATCACCGCAAATACAATATTTCAAAAGTACAAATATTCCAAGTAAGTGTCTTCTTCTCATCTTGCACATGTGACGAGCAGCTGAAGTTTAGAGATCTTGACACAGAGCTCAGACGCGTTCACTCGTGAAGTGGATGGAAGTGAAAGCGGCTCGGAGGATGCAGATGACTTCCGCGCAACACACCAACAAATCTATAGCCTTAGTGCGGCATTTAGACGTTTTGAATATTTAATGATGAAAAACATTTTACTATAAAACACAAAAGAAAATACGATTCAGGAACAAGTCTAAACTCTTTTAGATTAATTTTACTGACAAACTTCATATTTAATAGTTGTAATTTTGTGAAGTTCTGCAGTTCTTTATGTAGGCTACTGCTGCACCCGTGTGTTAGCCAACATAAACAGCTTCATATTTACAAAAGAATAGAATACACAAAAATGTAATTTATTGTTATTTAGATATAATTTGATATTTGAGCATTGGCGAAACAATTTATCTGTCTTTTTCTATTTTCTATCTAATTAAGCTTCAGTAAAATAGTATAGTTGATTATAGATAAAAATTATTTGGATATTATTTCTGTTGACATTGGCGCGCTATAATATACACACGCATAAACAGTCTATTGTTGCCATACAGGTTTGTTTCTTGTGTCTATAAGCCAGAGACATTTAAAACCCCATTAATAGAGGATTACTAATCAATGACCACTATAATCAATGATTACTATAATCAATAATCATTTGAAGTACATTTATCTGAAAATAAATCACACTATATATATTAATATATATATATATATATATATATATATATATATATATATATATATATATATATATATATATATATATATATAAAATAATAGCTAATAATTTAAATATATGCAAAATGGCAAGAAACAGACTGTATGGTAATTCAATCAACCTCTTGAAGAGGAAATGAGACATTTGTCCCATGTCCACCTTAATTTATATATTTTCTAATATAGACATTTTAAACCTTCTTTTGAATTGCACAATATGTTTTCTTTCCTTAATTGATACAGGTAAATTATTCCACAGCCTCACCCCGTTGACAGATATGCACATGCTTTTGAGTGAAGTAAAGTACGTGCCATTGATTGAGAGAGATTTCCTCTCCTTGTTAAATTATATCGACTATCTCTTTCCTTAAACCATTTTTGAATATTATTAGGAAGTACTTTGTTTTTAGCTTTATACATAATTTGTTTGATAGCCAACATTGCAAACTATTCTCATTGCCTTTTTCTGCATAGTGCATATAAGTATTGCCCCAGCACAGGTAAGGACAAATAAGGAAGAAAAAGCGTGCAATATAAAATATACATTGTTTCCCGGTTCAATATGTGTCTCACTTTACAAAATATACCAGTGATCTTTGCCAATTTAGAACTAATGCAATTGACTTGTGGTTTCCAGCTGAGCTTATGGTCAGTTATTACTCCCAGAATGGTGTTTTCATAAACTCTTTCTAATCTGGTGTTATCACACAGTACTTCAATAGTTAAATCTTCAGGAATTCTATGTTTCCCCAAAATCATAAATTTAGTTTTCTTTATATTAAGAGATAATTTGTTTAAATCAAACCACAATTTAAGCTTAACCAACTCTTGAGAGACAATCTTCAAAAGATGTTGGATATTCTCTCCTTCACAAAATATATTTGTATCATCTGCAAAGATTATGAATTTCAACAAATCAGAAGTTTTGACAATATTATTTACGTATAATATAAATAATTTTGGACCTAGTATTGAACCTTGTGGTACACCATATATTGTATTTTCGAGCTTTGACTTTACCTCTACCATCTGCAAAAATTGTTGTCTATGTTCTAAATAGCTTTTTTATCCAATTTATCCCTATTCCCCTAATTCCATACGTTCCAATTTTTGAAGCAAAATGTGATGATCTATTGTATCAAAGGCCTTTTTAAGGTCAATGAATACACCTATAGCAAACTTCTTATCATCAATAGTTGTTAATTCTTCCACTAGGCCAAGTAGAGCCAGAGATGTAGAATGATTTGATCTAAAACCATATTGACTATCAGTTAAGATTCCATGTTTATCAATAAAACTATCCAATCTGGTGGAAAATATCTTCTCCAGAATTTTAGAAAATTGGGGAAGCAATGAAATTGGCCTATAATTAGTGTTGATTCTGTTCACCAGCTTTAAAGATAGGAACGACTTTAGCTATTTTCATCTTTGTGGGAAAAACCCCACTTTCAGAGAGAGATTGGAAATATATACTATGGGATCTATTATTGCTACAATTAATTGCTTAATTAAAAACATATCAATATCATTACTGTCTCTTGATGTTTTATTCTTAAAGTTATTGACAATATCAAGTACTTCAAGTACTCTCAGTGTCTCTCAAAAAAATAGTTGCTGGATTTCTTTCTTCAAGAAATTGTGAGACATCGCCCTCTTGTGGAGGGATTCTCTCATTAGCCAGATTAGGGCCTACGTTCACAAAGAATTAATTGAAGCCAGCCATGACTTCATCCCTATTTGTAATTATTTTACCCTTATCAATAAATTTGTTTGGAAATCCAATACTTGTTTTTTTCCCTTCTGATAATTGAATTTAAAATGTGCCACGTACCCTTTATATTATTTTTATTGGTTTCCAGCAATCTATAATAATCTTTTTTACATTTTCTTAAGATAGCTGTTAATTTATTTTTATATGTCTTATATGTAATTTTTTCTCTTCAGTTCTGTGCTTAACAAAGTCTTTACATAAAGTATTCATTTTTTTGCAGGCATTCATCAGACCCCTTGTAACCCAGGGTTTATGGACGTTTAGATGTTGAATTGGACAATTTTTATAACACAAAGTCAAAAAGGTATTTAGAAATGAGTTATAGGCCAAGTCAACATCCCCTTCTTCATAAACATGCTTCAAGTCTTGAGCTAACAAGTCATTTTTTAATTTATTCAGGGTGTGATCTGTTATTAATATCCTCTGTATATTTATTTTGGTGGTATTTAAATTATTGTGTTTGCAGTTTGCAGTTTTGGCAGATGGTCAGTGATATAATTTATTAACAATCCACTTGCTAAATTACTACTCATATTATTTGTAAAGATATTATCTATAACTGTTGCTGAGTGGGTGGTAATTCTGCTCGGTTTGGTTATACATGGATATAGGCCTGTACTATACATTGCATCTATAAACTCTTCTATTGCAGGTGATTTACTCAGATTTAAGAAATCTATATTATAATCCCCACAAAAATAAGCAACCTTCTGCTTGGCATTCAATACCATGGCCACAAACACATCTTTAAAACTTTCAATGCCAGAGTTCGGTGCTCTATAAACACAGCTAACGATAACATTCTTCATTTTACCCATATCGATTTCCACCGTTATACACTCACAAATGTCATCAATAACAGTCGTCATATTTTCAACAATCATATACTTTAACCTGCTATCCACAAACATTGCAACTCCCCCACCCCTTTTGTTCACTCTATTCACAAAATGTAAGTGATAGCCTTCTAATTCAAAGTGAGTCACTTTGTCATGACTGAGCCAGCTCTCAGAAATAGCAACTATATTAAATTGCATGGTATTATGTTGCAAATAATTTCTGATCTTATCAAAGTTTGCGTATAGACTCCTGCTGTTGAAGTGTACAATTGATATACCATTCTCCAAGTTAAATTTTTCCTGAAGTTGGTTTTCAGTATAATAAAAACAATTTCTAGTAACTTGGTCAAAAAAATTACTTTCCGGGTCTATATCTCGTTCCTGCATTATAATTGTTCAATGTGGTCTCAGACATTATTCCCAATCTTACACATCCCGATCAGTGCACATACACACCGGTGAAAGTAATAATAGAGCAATTCATCCAAGAGAAATCCAACAAAAAAGTTGAGAAGTTGTAATATTAAAATTTGACAGGTAGGCATATAGTAATAAGAAAGTGGGTTCAATATACTGTAAGTCTCTGGAACATAAAGAAAAGCACTTGGAAAAACAATAAGTCAACCATCAGTTTCAACCAAAAAGGGAGAAAATAACCTTCATAATTTATAGCAGGGTTGTTCCAAGTAAGTGTAGATCTGCTCACCACCACCAAGTTGGGCTTTTTATGTGTGAAACAAACCTCTATCAGGTAGATCTGGGCCTCAAGAGAATGTTCTTGTTGGCTAAACAGTGCCACATTTCTCCAAGTCTTTGAGGTCCCGAACTAGCAGGACCTTCATCTCCTCACCAGATGAAGCATTTATACGTATCCAAATTTTACAATCCCTTGTCCATGTTGATGTTACACTCCTGGACTCATTTAGTGTGTTTTTGCCCCTGTGACCCAGTTTCTGTCTTCCGGATTTGGTTTGATTAGTTCCCAGGTGTGTCTATTCTATTCCCCATGTGTTCCATGTCCCTGTTAATTTAGTCATGCCATCCACCTGTGTTTCCCCCAATTATCCCTTGTACATAAGCCTTGTCCTTTCAGTTCTGTTTTGTCGGGTCTACTAACCTACTTACTACAAACGTGTGTCTTCCTCTGAGTTTCATGTTGGATATTCCCTGTGTTGGATATAATAAATCCTTATTTTGTGTATTCCTCGGCTCCGTGTTCCTTCCGGCAGCGAAACTGTAACAGAAGACCCGACCCAAAAAGTTTTAAAACTGTGTGTTTTTCCCTCCGTTTTGTTTTCGTTTTTTCACAGTCTTTTCTTTCCGTAGTGTGTCATTGGATCCCCTCTATAGCCCCGAATTCCTCCTCCTCCTGCTGGAGCAGGAAGGACGTTCTCTCGAGGACCACACCAGATGGTTTCTTTTGCTAGCGAAGGCCACCAGCTACCCGGACTATGTGCTCTGCACCTTCTATAACACCAGCCTGAACGCCCGAAGATGGTCCTCGGGAGGAATTCGCCGCAGACCCCGACCCAGAGACCAGCCAGCCACCATCCCGCCACACGGAGCCAGAGACCACCGCAGCCGCAGAGCCCGAGCCATCCAGTGACAAGGAGCAGGATCTCGAGAGCACGACTGACCAGGTGTGCGAGTGGGAGTTGTGGGAGTCCTCGTGGAGATCGAGGGCGTGGAGGAAAGCCCTGCCCACACTCCTGCGACTGTGGGTGAGCTGTATGCGATCTCGGGAAAAAACATGGAGCAATGTATGGACCTTATGGACTGGTCTATGGAGGTAATCCCTAATTTTCCTGTTTCTCCGCTGGTTCCGTCCAGCCCTGATCCCCCTGTGTACCCTCTCAGTCTCCCACTCCTACCTCCTCCAGTCAGTTCCTATGCTCCATTTCCGCTGGTTCCACCCAGCCATGAATTTTCTGTTTCTCCACTGGTTCCGCCCAGCCCTGAATTTTCTGTTTCTCTGCTGGTTCCGCCCAGCCCTGAATTTTCTGTTTCTCCGCTGGTTCCGCCCAGCCCTGAATCTTCTGTGTCTCCGCTGGTTCCGCCCAGCTCTGAATCTTCTGTGTCTCCGCTGGTTCCGCCCAGCCCTGAGTTTTCTGTTTCTCCGCTGGTTCCACCCAGCCCTGAATCTTCTGTCTCTCCGCTGGTTCCGCCCAGCTCTGAATCTTCTGTGTCTCCGCTGGTTCCGCCCAGCTCTGAATCTTCTGTGTCTCCGCTGGTTCCGCCCAGCTCTGAATCTTCTGTGTCTCTGCTGGTTCCGCCCAGCTCTGAATCTTCTGTGTCTCCTGTGTTCCCTCCCGGCCTCCCTCTCCCACCTCCTCCTGGACCTGCCGGTCCCTCTGCTCCACTTCCGCTGGTTCCGTCCAGCCCTGATCCTCCTATCTTTCCTCCCATCCTTCCTCTCTCTCCTTCTCCTAGACCAGCCAGTTCCTCGTCATCCCTGCTGGTGCCAGTCAGTCCCGCAGCTCACCCTCAGTCCGCGCCATCTGGGCGAGATGGTTCGCCGCTGGACTGCCAGTCTCCAGCTCCACCTTGGCGCGTTAAGGCCCTGTCTCCGCCTCCAGCCTCCAAGCCCTGGACTCCTCCTCGGTCCTTCGACCCAGCGTTCCGCCTTGGCTCTTAGCTCCCTCGTCTCCACCGTGGCCTGGCATCCCACCTGCTCCACCGGGCTCCCTCGTCCCTCCGGCTCCACCTTGGTCAGTCGTCGACCATCCGCCGCCTCGGGACTCCACTCCTCTGGTTCCACCTCGTCACTCCATCCCTCCGGCTCTGTCAGGCTCCTCCTTCCCTCTGGTTCCACCTCCATCCTCGGTCGCTCCGGCTCCACAGCGGTCTTCCAGGACCCCGCCTCCGCCTTGGTCGCCTGAGCCTTCTGCTCCACCTAGGCCCTCCGGATCCTCTACGTCAATTAAATTCAAGTTTATTTGTATAGCGCTTTTTACAGTACAAATCGTTACAAAGCAACATTACAGAAAATTATGTTTCTACAATATTTAGTAGTAGCTAGTAGTTTGTGCACATTTGACAGGATTTTAGAAAAAATAAAAATTATAATAATAATACAAGACGTAGTCAGCTAGACGATGAACTATCAATATTATTAATTAAGTTATTATATGATGCAGTCACACATTTAGCAATAATTGTTAGTTCTGTTTGTTGATTCAGGGTTAGCATCATCTGAGGTCCTCTGAGGGTCAGCATCATCTCTTCTCAGGTGTTCTGGATCCAGACTGGAGCTTGTGTAAATCCTAGTTACCATGGGATGTAAATCCCATGGCGAAACATAGAAACAAAATACAGACATCATTAGCATAGCTGCTGATCCAACAAAGTAAAATTAGTTTAACCCAAGCTAATGAATAAAAATGCACCTTTGATCAGATGCAACTACACTCACAATTTAAAAGATACATTATTCGTATGCTTGGCGAAAGAGATGTGTTTTTAATCTAGATTTAAACAGAGAGAGTGTGTCTGAACCCCGAACATTATCAGGAAGGCTATTCCAGAGTTTGGGAGCCAAATGTGAGAAAGCTCTACCTTCTTTTGTGGACTTTGCTATCCTAGTGTAACCCTTTATTTTTGTCTGCACCTACTCAAGTCTCTTCAACGTAGATCAAAGAGATAAAACCGAGATAAAACACGGGTTACAACGGTGATAATTCACGTTTCTTCTTTTAATCAGAAGCATCGGCATAACAGCATGAACAGCCGAACACACAACACTCTCGCTTCACTCGCTTGGGTTTTTTGTTTTTTTCCCCAAGTGCGCCCCTGCCTTAAAGGAGCAGGCGCACCAAATATCTTTCTAACAAAACATGTATAAAACTTTGCATAAGACATTTGAAAATACACAAAAATCTTACTAAACAAATTCACCCAAAATGTCTTATTCTTCCTTTTTTTTATATATATAACCTATGAATTGACAAAATGTAAAATAAAATAATGAATTAAACATAAGGTTACAGTCTTCCCAGCTTAACAAGGAAACGTCCTCGTTTCTCCTATATAGATTATCCATTACAGTGAAAATACAGTGAAAAATACAATGCACAGACAACCAATAAGTGCATAACTCCTTAACAAACAAAATCTTTAAACTTTTCAGGTTTTTTAACCAAACGGCCACTACGGGATAATTGAGGTGTGTCTGCTGAAGGCAATATAGCCCTCTCCGGGGCCATAGAGGCCGGAACACTGGGACTTGGCACACTTTCAGGTTCAGTCAACAAAGCAGTTGGATTTGAACGTTCAGTCTTTGCATTGGTAGTAGTCTGTTGTACAGTTTGGTTGGGCACATACGGCAGTGTTGAGGGTCGAAAGGGTAAAGCACCTGACAATGCAGTGAGGGGAACTAAAGAATGTCTTTTTGTCATACTGCCGTTTCTGGTTAAGTTTAGCTGCAGTGGACCGCACAGCAGCATCTTTGAAAGCATAAGACAAACGCATGGTCACATCATGAGCATAGCCTGCAGGGGTGCCTTGTGTATAGGAAGTGACAGCAGGACTATAGTTCAGAATGATATCTGCAGGTAGCCGTGGTTCTCTGCCATGTGCAAGAAAGAAAGGAGAGAACCCCGTGCTAGAATGAATACTGGAGTTATATTACAGTTCCACTTGAGGCAGATATTTATCCCATTCACCCCCACTTTCACAAATGTACTTGGCGAGTTGGTCTTTCAATGTTCGATTCAGTCTTTCGACCATACCATCACACTGGGCGTGGTAGGGTGAGTTGCGGGTTTTCTCAATGCCTAATTGTCTGCACAAATGTTTAATCAAATCTGACTCAAACTGTCTACCTTGGTCTGTATGGATTATCTCAGGGACCCCATGCTGCTTAATGTAATCCTCAAAAATGCACTGTGCTACAGTTGTTGCACGCTGATCCTTCAGAGGGTACAAATTGACAAAACGGGTAAAATAATCCATCACAACTAAAACATACCTATTCCCAAGAGAAGTAACAGGTAGCTCAGTGATGTCAGCGGCAATTCTTTGAAATGGTCGTTCTGCATGAATTGACTGTAACAGGGCCCTTTCATGAGGAGTGGTGGAAGCACAGGACTGACAGGATACACATTCAGCACAGAATATCTGAATATCACGGGACATGTAAGGCCAATAGCACATTTTCCTAGCTCTCAACAAAGTACGCTCAGCACTCAAATGACCACTAAACTTCTCCCCATGAAAACACTTAAGAGCTGTTAGAATGAGTACCTCAGGCAAGACTACTTGGTAAACATGAGGGCTATGAGGAGATGATTTCACTCCACAACACAGTATACCCTCTTGGACTGATAATTTGGAAAATTCATGCCAAAGTTTCCTCAGTGTGGCAGGGGAATGTTTCAGTCTGCCTAGTGAGGGCCTTTGATTACCATTCTCTTTCCAGTCCATGACAGTACTAAGACAAAAGTCAGCCTTTTGCTGAGCTTGTAATTCAGTCAAATCAACTGACAGTGTCGGACCCACGTCAGGAAGAACCCCATAACCCAGTGGCACATCAGATGAAAAGGAGACTTTTTCAGCAGTAGTATGGCTGGGAATTACACACTGCACTGATTTCGTTTCAGTCACCGGCGAGCTAGGACACCGCGCCAAGGAATCAGCATTACTATGATGCTTCCCTTCCCTGTATTGAATGGTAAAGTCATACACATCCGTTTCAAATATCCAGCGTGCTCTTCTACCAGTCGGATCATTATCGACTGCTGCCTTTTTTTGATTTAACAATGGTTTGTTATCTGTAATAATCTTGAATGGCACCCCAGACAAGAAATGTCTAAAATGTCGAACAGACCACACCACAGCCCACAGTTCACGGTCATAAGTTGACCATCTCTTTTCTGATGGAGTGAGAGCATGACTGGCGTAAGCAATTACGCGTTCCTTCCCATCCTGCATCTGAGCAAGCACTGAACCTACACAATCATGAGAAGCATCAGTGTATAGTAGAAAACTGTGAATATAGGGTGAGCTACAATGGGAGGACTAGTAAGGGCCTGCTTCAGTGACCTAAAAGCCTCCTCACAATCACTTGACCAATTGAAGACAGCACCTTTCTGGGTCAGTGCATGAAGGGATGCGGCCACTACAGCGAAGCTCCTGACAAATCTCCTATAATAGGAGCATAGACCAACAAACGCTCTCACCTCTGTGACCGTCCTGGGGGTAGGCCATGACCGGACCTTGTTCAGATTCTTTTCATCTGGCAGCAGACCCTGGCTGGATACAACATGACCTAAGTAGGAAACTTCACTGCGTGCAAAATGACATTTGTTAACCATCAATTTCAGACCTGCTGAACGGAAACGACTAAAAACCTCCTCAAGACTGTTAAGATGTTCGCTGAAAGTTTGACTGAACACAAGTACATCATCAAGGTAAACAAGACAAACCTTCCAATGAAGTCCACGAAGCACCAGCTCCATCAATCGTTGAAAAGTTGGAGGGGCATTCGTAAGACCCATCGGCATTACCTTGAAATGACATAAAGCACTGCATGTATTGAAAGCGGTTTTCTCCCTATCCTTGGGGTCTAGCTCAACTTGCCAGTAACCACTGGAAAGATCCATTGTGCTAAACCAGCGTGCACCTGCCAAGCTGTCTAAAGCATCTGAGGCACGAGGTAAGGGGTAAGAGTCTTTTACAGTGACTGCATTAAGCTTTCTGAAATCAATGCAGAATCTATAACTGCCATCTTTCTTCTTCACTAAGACAACAGGAGAAGCCCAGGGACTACAACTTTCCTCAATTACATCATTGGAAAAGAGCTGCTGAACTTGCCTGTCTATCTCAGCTCGAACATGTGGCGATGTTCTGTAAGCCCTCTGCCTAATGGGCTGTGCATCCCCAGTACGGATGGTGTGCTTGACCAAATCAGTACGACCATAGTCATACTCATTTGCACTGAAAACATCTGAATATTTGTAAATCAGAGTCTCTAGCTGAGTCCGTTCTGCACTGTCCAATGCAGACTGACTGAAGTCTACATTCGGTTTTGGGCAGGGCTCAATTTGAGTCTGTATCTGAGCTACTTTGGGTTCCAGCATTGTGTATTCTTCCCCTGGTTGCATGACTAAGGAATGAAACTCACCTAGCCTTATGCCACAGGAAACATGGCAATCCTCATTTGTCGGATTCATAGCTCGCACACAAGTCACGCCTGCTTTCACAGAGGTTACTGTACGTGCCACAAAAAGACCTGGTACTGACTGAATTTCAGGATCTAAGAGTCCAACATAATTACATGTGTACTCTTTTTCCCCAATGTTGGACTGGATTTTTACCAAAACGTTAATCTGTGACCTAGCAGGGATTAGAATGGGCTCTAAAGTCACTGCACTACTCCTTAGAGGGACTATTTCCTGCGAACACTAAAGAGGAACAGTCCAGTTCCACAATTTTAAATGATTTTCTCTGAGGTCAATTGCACCATGATGTTTGCTAAGAAAATCCCACCCAAGGATAACTGGCTGTGTAGCATTTCTAACCACCTGAACATCATGTGAGAACACTTCCTCACCCAGGCTAATAGTAATGGGCAACATACCCAAAGTGTCAAGATAGTCACCAGTTACTAATTTTGCCAAAAGAAAGGATTTCTGAATAGGTTTTTTTGTTAAAGAGGGAATTGACATTCTCAGTATTTTACTGATTAAAGATATTTCTGAACCTGTGTCTACAAATGCTTGCATGGCAATGTTCTCAATGATTGCAAAAACATAAGGCGTTGGAATGACAGGATTTACCCGTTCAGTTTGTTTGGGCCCAACCATAGTCTCAGCAGATACCCGGCCCATAGTACCTGCTACCAGCCGTTTCCCTGAAGATCAACATCCTCTCCAACAAAACTGACATGATGATCAGCAGACGAGGGTAGATGGTCAGTAGAAGATCGTGGGCCATATCTCTCGCCAGAGAACTTGTTGGAGGGACATTCTGTCATATGATGATCCTGATGATGGGATGCGTGATGTAAGCGATGATCTCGATGATCAGAGGTTGGACTGCCACAACGATCACGGTGAGGTGGGGGCGAGCTGACACGCTGGTTACGATGAATAGGAGTACGGCTGGCATGTTGAGTAGCAAAATGTGGAGACATGCTGGTGCGATAATCTCGATGAGGTTGAGGTGGGCTGACGTGACGATCTCGGTAATATGAAGAAGCACTGATGTGACGATCTTGATGATGTGGAGATGGGCTCACATGACGATCTCTGTAATGTGGAGAAGCACTGATGTGACGATCTTGATGATGTGGAGATGGGCTCACATGACGATCTCGGTAAGGAGAAGATGGATTCACATGATGCTCTCCATAGCCCCGACGTCTGTCACTGTCTCGGTGGCTGAATGAGTAAGGCTCATTTTGACGATGTGGAGAAGACGCCGGTGACAATGGATATCTCCTAGGAGATGAAAGTGGAGAGTAACGTTGCTTGTCTCTTCCACGTTCAGATGAGTAATCTCTCTGACTGGTGAAAGCGTGTTGCCTCTTCATTTGACTCACTTCCATCCTGAGAGCATTAACATCAGCCGTCAATTGCTTCACCGCAGTCAAGATTTCAGAAGAAATGTCCCCAGATGCTGTTGTCTTTGTGGACACCATAGCTGAAAGCGATTCACTGGGTAAGGTAGTAGATGAGTTTGGTGACAGGCTGGTCTTTTGACTCAGAGGGGGCAGAGGTGCAAGTCTGAGAACTTCTTGTGCCCGTTCCCACTTGCAAGCAATAGCTAAAGCTTCCTCTATGCTAGTAGCACCATGTTCATGACATTTTGCTTGAAGGACGGGATCAAGACGAGCTACGAACCATCTAAATCTTTCCATGGCAATGGCGGACTCACCATAATTTGGAAATGCTTTCAAAACTAGTCTTGTGATCTCAGCTGCAAATACTTCCAAAGGTTCTTTGGGCATACGTGGTCTGGCATTCACAAAAGTTTGAAAATGTAGCAAAAATTGTTTCCTCCCAAAAACATCATTTAATGCAGCAACACACAGTTCATAGTTCTGTTGTATGTCGGGAGACAGGGAGAGCCAATAAGCTAAAGCATCTCCACTCAACCTTGTAGGCAAAATGGCGGCCAAATCTTGCGTTTGTGCATCCGCACAGGCCTTAACTGCAAGCTCTAAACGGGCTTTCCATAAAGAAAAACTGTCTTTGTCCCTACCGTCTCCATGAAAACACGGTGGTAGATCGACTTTAAAGTGCAGCAATCTTGTAGTGCGATTTGCAGAAGTTGCGTGCTCTCTGCCCTCCGCTGTAGGTGCACTTTCATCACTATCCGTCTCATTAGAGGACGCAGCACGTGCGGGGAGCACGCGAGAATCGGTAGACATTTTCACTGCACAGCTGCTGTGGATCTTGTAATGAAGCGAGTAGTAACGGCATCCACTTTAATTAAACTAACGACTGGCAACTGTGCACTCACCAGTACCCTTCACGGTGCATTAAAAAAAATGCGCCTTCGTAATCGAATGCTTCAGCCGAGAAACTTCCAGAAACTCTTGAACTTGAACACCGCTGCCACCAGTCTGTAACCCTTTATTTTTGTCTGCACCTACTCCAGTCTCTTCAACGTAGATCCATAAATAAAACACGGGTTACAACGTTGATAATACACGTTTCTTCTTTTAATCAGAAGCATCGGCATAACAGCATGAACAGCTGAACACACAACACTCTCGCTTCACTCGCTTGGGTTTTTTGTTTTTTTCCCCAAGCGTGCCCCTGCCTTAAAGGAGCAGGCGCACCAAATATCTTTCTAACAAAACATGTATAAAACTTTGCATAAGACATTTGAAAATACACAAAAATCTTACTAAACACATTCACCCAAAATGTCTTATTCTTCCTTTTTCTTTTTTTTTTTTTATATATAACCTATGAATTGACAAAATGTAAAATAAAATAATGAATTAAACATAAGGTTACACTAGGAACTACCAAAAGTCCAGCGTTTTGTGACCTTAGGGTGCGTGATGGGTTGTAGCGTGGTAGAAGGCTAGTTAGGTATGCAGGAGCTAAACCATTAAGGGCCTTATAGGTAAGTAATGATAATTTGTAACTGATACGGAACTTAATAGGTAGCCAGTGCAGAGACTGTAATATTGGGGTAATATGATCATATTTTCTTGACCTCGTAAGGACTCTAGATGCTGCATTTTGGACTACCTGTAGCTTGTTTATTGACGAAGCAGGACAACCACCTAGAAGTGCATTACAATAGTCCAGTCTAGAGGTCATGAATGCATGAACTAGCTTTTCTGCATCAGAAACAGATAACATGTTTCGTAGCTTGGCAATGTTTCTAAGATGGAAGAATGCAGTTCTTGTAACATTGGAAATATGATTTTCAAAAGACAAATTGCTGTCTAATATAACACCCAGATTTCTGACTGTAGAGGAAGTAACAGTACATCCGTCTATTTGCAGATTGTAATCTACAAGATTCTGTGTAGTGTTTTTTGGTCCAATAATTAATATCTCTGTCTTATCCGAATTTAATTGGAGAAAATTATTTGTCATCCAATCTTTTACATTTTTAGCACACTCTGTTAGCTTAGATAATTGGGAAGTTTCATCTGGTCTCGTTGAGATATATAGCTGAGTATCATCAGCATAACAGTGGAAGCTAATTCCGTATTTTCTAATAATGTTACCAAGGGGCAACATGTATATTGAAAATAGAAGGGGACCTAGGACGGATCCTTGTGGCACTCCATATTTTACTGCTGATAAATGAGATGACACCCCATTTAAAGGGACAATAAGTAACTTTTTAGGTATTTTATTATCTAAAATCAATATTTTTATTCATAAATATGCCCTCAATGGTGTACAAATACCTATGCCAATGTTTAAACTAATCCTCGTAAATGAAGAATTTATTATCTTTATATACATGGGACGGGTAGGTCGACGGAGGCTTCCATGTAGTTCCGCCATCTTGCAAAACTATAATAGCAGAGAGGGACAAAAAGTACTAAGCCAACGTGTTTCCACAACGCGTTTTCGGTCAGAGCCAGAAACGCAGGTGCAGAGCAGTGAGAGCCGCTTGAAACTGCACCGGCAAGTTTAAAAGTCTGGATTGCATTCTTATTATGGACCACACATATGCCGCGCCACAGGAGAAGAAAACATCGGCCAAAACAGTAAAAAATAGAACGTAAAAGGAAACGTGACCGTAGATTACAGAAAACAAGAGTTAATGTCGGGGAAGCTTTTTCTAGGTGGAAAGAGCTAATGCTGGATAAAGATTTCAAAAGAGACGCTGAAGTGGCCAATTTTCTTCTCAACAGGTAAGTCAGTGTTACAATCTATATTACAATATTTTTTTTATATCTAACAATGCACATTATTCAGAAAATATAACGAATAAAGAAGACATAACTACTAATTACAATATTTCATGTTTTCCACAGTCAGTAATTCATACTGTAACATTCGTTTGTTTATGGTCATGTTGCAGTTTGTTTGAAATAACACACCTGTTCACCTGAAGGAAAACTCGACGAAGTGCTATTAGAAGACATCCCGTCAAAGCTTTTTGGTACATATGGCCTACCGTAGATGCAACGCGCATTTGAAAAAGCGAGGCGCTGGAAAGCAAAATTAGTTTGAATGCAAAATACAATTTCACCACTAGATGGGAGTAATTCCTACTTAGTGTCCCTTTAAGTAAACAAAATGGTAGCGATCGGACAGGTAGGATCTAAACCATCTTAGAGCCTGCCCTTGAATACCTGTATAGTTTCGTAATCGATCTATGAGTATGTCATGATCTATGGTGTCGAACGCAGCACTAAGATCAAGTAAGACTAGAAATTAAATGCAGCCTTGATCTGACGCAAGGAGCAGGTCATTTGTAATTTTAACATGTGCAGTTTCTGTGCTATGGTGGGGCCTAAAACCTGACTGAAATTCTTCATACAGACCATTTTTATGCAGGAAGGTGCTCAATTGAGCAGACACAACTTTTTCTAAAATTTTAGACATAAATGGAAGATTTGAAATAGGCCTATAATTTGCCAGTACACTAGGATCTAGTTTAGGTTTCTTAATAAGAGGCTTGATAACCGCCAGCTTGACTGGTTATGGGACGTGACCTAAAGATAATGACGAGTTAATGATATTGAGAAGCGGTTCTTCGGCTACAGGTAACAGCTCTTTCAGTAATTTAGTGGGTACAGGATCTAATAAACATGTTGTTGGTTTAGATACAGTGATAAGTTTATTTAGCTCTTCCTGTCCTATATGTGTGTGTGTGTGTGTGTGTGAGCGCAGTGATTTTTCTGTGAATGATGCTCGAGTTCCTTGAAGGGCTTGCTAACTGATGCGTTTCTTTTGCTGATGTAAAAGCTTAATCAGTAAATTCATGTAATTATATATATATATATATATATATATATATATATATATATATATATATATATATATATATATATGATTACATGAATTTACTGATTAAGCTTTTATATCAGCAAATATATATATATATGATTACATGAATTTACTGATTAAGCTTTTACATCAGCAAAAGAAACGCATCAGTTAGCAATATATAAAATTCCTGCCACGACAAAGCTACATTTTCAGCAGCCATTTATCCAGTCTTCAGTGTCACATGATTTTTCAGAAATCACTCTAAAATGCTGATTTGGAGCTCAATAAAAATATTATTATAAATGTTTAAAATGGATGTGCAGTTTAATATATTTTTTAGAACTGTGATTTACCACCATTCAAAAGTTTGGGATTAAAATTTAAAGTAAATTTAAGTAAAATTTAGAAAGAAAGAAAGATAGAAAGAAAGAAAGAAACAAACAAACAAAAGAAAGAAAGAAATGAATGCTTCTATTGCGTAATATCAAATATGACAGTAAAAACATTTAGAATGTTACAGAACACTTCAATTTCAAATAAATGCTATTTATTGTAAATTCTATTTTTCAAAGTTTTCTGAAAGATAAACATTTCCACAAAAATATTAAAGAGCAAACAACTTTTCAACATTGATAATAATAAGAACCATTATTAATAACTGCACACCAAATCAGCATATTAGAATGATTTCTGAAGGATCACGTGACACAGAAGACACTGAAAATGCCATCACAGGAATAAATTACATCTTAATATAAACTAATGGTGAACTAAAAATGTACCCCCTCAGAATAATGATCGGTGTAAAAATACATGATTAAGAAGAAGTGGTTCTGCCTATTGGAAAAGGCTTCAGGGTTTCCTGGAACATTAGAAGGAGTGAATAATGTGCTATTGATCCTTCCAAGTGAAGAACTCAGGAATGTGGTTCGTCTTGTTGCTATAGTGATTACAGTCTCTCCATACCTTTATTTTTATCACTGTCTGATGGATTGTGTCTCAAAGCACGAGCTGTAATTGCATGAATGTGTTTCTGTGTATTTGTGGGCTAGTGCTCTAGTGATGCTTTTCTGCTAGAATAATTATAGTAAATTGAGTTCTCTGAAGCAGTTCTTCTTTTCAAAGGTAATTTGCAGTGACTCTATTAGCAGAATAATAGAGAAATTATGTCTGAAACCAAATGAATCATGTTCCATAGCTGGATTCAGAACTGGCATTGAGTTTAGGTGTTTTTCTTTGTTCTGTCCTCAGTTTGTTTTCTTTTATCACTCTTTCAGAAGGAATATATCCATTTTGTGAAATTGTGATGGTTGCATAGGCACTGGTAAAGTAGCACAAACAAGCTTTTGGAGCAGAAGTAGTTTCTCTGCCGAACTGTGATAAGCTTTCTGTATTAGATTTAGATATAAAATATATTTAAACTGCATTTAGGAGTTATTTTGATAATTAAATATATATTTCATGCCAGTAATGTTTGAATAAAATGATTTGCCTGAAAGGGTTAATGCAGTAGCGGAGTTAAATCAAGTAACTATCGTTATAACAGAATAGGCCTTTGTTATGATCATGGAAAAATCTTTATTTAATTACACTTTGTTTTACAGTATAGCGATAACATCAAACTTTCAGATTAACAAGAGAACAATTAGAAAGATACAATTAAAGCCTACTAATGCAAAATAATTATACTACAGTGTTTGAATGGCAATGTTTTTGCAGCGTATCATAATATGTGAGTATAAAGCGCCACCTGCTGTCTGGAGAACAGCTCTA
Source organism: Carassius auratus (assembly GCF_003368295.1). Taxonomy (NCBI): domain Eukaryota; kingdom Metazoa; phylum Chordata; class Actinopteri; order Cypriniformes; family Cyprinidae; genus Carassius; species Carassius auratus. The sequence continues at coordinate 107,933 of NW_020525270.1, forward strand.
CAGTTTGGATCTGACGGGAGATTTCTGACCAGTCAAAAGGATGAGAGCTATTACTCTGACTTAAACAGAACTTTACAACACAATTTCACTTATAAAGGCTGCATGTTTGTATATATCTTGTTTGGAGTGGCCACTGAACAGGAAAAACAGATCGGAAGTTATGTTAAGCCCGAAAAATTGATAACAAAATCAAAAAGATAAGACAAAAGAATACGAATACTAAAGAAAATACTATAGAAAAAAATCCCAAATACTCTGGTCTTTCTTGTCGTAGGGAAGTAGAAAAATACCCAACGTTGATCTGAAATGACAATGAAAGAAATGTCCTACTCATAAAATATCTCATAAAGTTGACAAAGATCTGTGATAAATTTAACAGTGTAGCACTAGTGGGGCAGTTATCAAAGCAAAAATCTGAGATTCTCCCTCCCATAATCTATTGAGAGACAGTATTACATTTACGTAAATATCAAAAACAAACTTACTTTGAGTTCGTCCACTGCTGTGACGGCTCCTGATTCTCCTTTAATCTTACAGATGACAGCTTTGTACTGAATTTCCTCCAAAACACACTGATACTGCTGATATCCCTGTAGACCCGTCACAGTCACCTCATTCACACTCAAATGCAACATATCTGCCCTTTTCTGCGAAACAGAGAGTGTGGCATGGTTCGGAGGTTGTGAGTTTCACTTGCTGATGTGCAGAAACGCTGACTGCTCACAATAATAATATTTACTGAAGGTGTTTTAATACCTGTACACTGATGTTAAACTCACCTTAATGTTCACCTGTAGATCATTGGCCACCTGAAAGGTAGTGAATCCAATGAAAACTGGATCGGACTCATAGGACAAATACTCATAGTTCAGACTGGAGTTCCCCACATGCAAGGTAATAGAACGACATTGATAATAATAATAGCATTCGGGGGAGTGAAACCACATATCCTGAAAAAGAGAAAATATAACTAATTCATGTGATGTACAGAGTAAAGCTACATGTAAGCTGTGAATAAAATAAATTATATTTTGTTTGAATAAATAAATATTGATAGTCAATGAAGTACATTTAACAATTATACTAACAAAGTAATTATAATAATAATCTGCCAAACTAGATCTCATGTGAATATGGGCTGTTTAGCTGTTGATCTCCATATGTTAGATACAGTGCAATAGACTGCTAGACTGGATCCTTTTTTGGGTAAAGCTCACTTTTAGACTAATGCAGGTGTAATAAGGATACAGCTTACCCCTGAGCTTGTGTTGTATTGTGTTTGATCTTGTATCCTGTTATTGACAGAAACTGATTCCACAAATTCCAGATTGCTGCCCTGAACATGAATCTTCCTTCCTCCACTGAAAATACATTTAAGACCATTTAAGCAAAAAGCAAAATCAGTAATAGAGGAGCCAAATCAGTAATATTTGGTATAAAATATCTGAAATATCTACAAAAAATAATAATGAAAAATAAAATTGTCAATTACATTTTTCAACAATGACAATAAAGCAAATGCATGTGTGGAAGCTGTCTGACCTTTTCCAGCTGACTGTGGGCTGTATCCCAGTGCAGCTGGGCTGAGAACCGTAAGTGATGATGCTGTTTCCATGACAACGGTCGTCAGGAGTAACAACACACACTTTGACTGTTCCTTTAGTTTCACTGGGAGGAATGTGGAACCTTAAAGAGTCACTGGAGCGATCAAACACTGGAGATCTGAAGAGAATCATTCATGTACAGATATACAGTATAATTTATCTCAATCTACACACATTTATCTATATACCACTAAACACAAACACACAGAATCTCACTCTTTAGGAATGCAGTCCAGATCTCCTGTAATACGGATTTTATTAACAGATTCCAGGTTCCTTCCTTTTAGTGAAACTCTGTTTCTGCCATGGAAAGAAACCTTGTTGGGCTCCAGAGACAAAATCTCTGGCTTCTACAACACACCAAAGTGTGAGGATATAAGATGCAACCAAACATAGTTAAAAGTACATTTAACATGACCTTTAGTCCTTATAAAGCAAAATCATCAGTATTTGGTATGACACTTACTTCATATTCCATCTGTACATTTACATTACATGCATCCTAAAGAGAGCAGAAAGACGGAGTAATATGAAGACAGAGTTTTCTTCAGCCAGTGCAAAGATATTTCAGATATCAATGATAAAATAATCTCTTTTTGACAGAGAATATCCTTTTACACTTTATGAAGGTTATGCTATTTCCCATTACACATATACGGAATTAGTGGATTGTAGGTTACACATTGTCTCTCACCTGTATGTTTAACTTTGGTCCAGGTCCATCTGCCCATTCACAACGCTGAGAGGATGAGGACCAGTGACACCCAGATGAGATACACTGAACACACCTGCATTTATTTCATGTTTAACGTGTTAAACAAATGTGTTTAACCACTTCATGGATTTTTTTATTTATTTATAATATATATATATAGTATTATGTATTAGAGATCGACCGATATGGGTTTTTCTATAGCCGATGCCGATGCCGATGTTTAGAGGTCAGGGTCAGCCGATGGCCGATATGTGCTGCCGATTTTTAGGGCCGATATCTTGGAGTTTTCCCCTTGATTTGCATGCTAAAATGTCACACTAATAATAAGTGGATGCACAACACATTTTTTCTAAACCTATCATAATTTATTGAGCACTGACTTGAACCATCTCTTCATTCATCTCAATTTAGTGCACTAAAATTAATAAACTGACCAAGTATTAAATATATAAAACAGGTAATATATATATATATATATATATATATATATATATATATATATATATATATATATATATATATATATATATGTCAATCATTTACATAAAAGTTTTAGAGCATTTACATTTATCAAGTAGAATTTTTCAAGTTTGTTGGAACATAAATGTAAACTTAAATATACATTTAAATAAATACAATTTTAGAAATAAAAATCAATTAAACTGAAAAATATAAAAACATAAATATATAAAAAATAAATAACAGTAGTGCTGCAAAGACACTAGCAACCAGCAACATTTGTGTTTGGTATAAATGACACAGAACATCTAAAGTGCATTCTAATTTCGAACTTACATCGCAGTCTGTTCATTATTAAAATAGAGTCAACCAAACATTTAAAAAGTTACACTGGTCAGTTTAAATACACCCTATATCGGTCCTCTCTGCTGTTTATATTATAGTTTAAAATAGTTTTAAAATTTAGTTTTAAATATGATAGTTTAACATTCAGATACATTGCGAATATGGAAACATTTGGATATGTGCAGAACGAGACGTGAGCAATAACCTCCAAATACATCTAGTCAAACCCGCGCTCGCTCGTCCTCGTATGGACTTAGTGCACATGGCATAATATCTTCTTTTTAACATAATAATAAGGACTTCTCATCCCCCAGTCTGCTGTGATGAAGTGAGCAGTTATCATCACAGAGCTCTCCGTCCCCCTGGACGTCCACCCGTCTGTCGTGAGCGCAACAGAGGATGCTCGGGATAGTTCATCCACAACTTTTTTCTTCTCCTGTTCATAAAGATCTGGCACAATCTTTTCACTCTAAACTCTTTCCTTCATCATTATATCTGACAGGGAAGCCAAAATGCGCGGGGCGTTCAAGCTCCTCCGCTCGGCATTATCACTGAGTGTGGACTGAACATGCGCAACTTTTTTTTTTTTTTTTTTCATAAATCAATCCGCGGGTCACGCGTATGCCGAACTGAAGATATTGATCTGAACGGATCACGGATCAATGATGATCCGTTGCACAACTACTATAGTGTCATTTGAAAACATTGCAGTTGCGTTTCAAAATACAACAACGAGCACCACAAATCATTTAAAGAAGCGCATTCAGCGGTCTCCTTGACAGAAAACATTCAGCAAAGTAAAATGATCTCAAACGTATGGCGCGCTCTCTTCATTTTATCAAACGATCATAATCACATTTATTCATTTTACAGTCCTGCTACTAGCATTTTATTAATGCTAAAACCCCTTTAATTCAGGTGAGAAAGCTTTTTTTCCAAGTGGCTTTTGCACATAATAATAATACCGCTGCAGACGCATTTTGCAGCATTAAGGTTATTGCTTGATCGTTAATTTAAACGACGATCGATCATGGAAATTATCAAATATTGACATCCCTAAATACAAATGAGTTGGATGGAAACTGGTTATTGTCTGCATTAAACCATGCTTCCGAACACATGTGATTCACCGTTCTGGGCAGCTCCAGGACGTCTGTCTCTCAGAGCGCGGTGCTGTCTGTGAGCGGGGCGGAGTAACGGAGCCCTCAATCACGCTGCAGTGTTTGTAAGAGCTGCCAACTTCTCCACCCCATTTACAGAGTGAAATTCTCTGACTACCTTTATCTCGCAGGTCTGTTGTTGAATCTTCCAAAAGCTTCACATGCAGTGGCTGCAGCAGCACTTTCCACCGCGCCAATAACACGGGGCTGTCCGCCGACGTGCCTGACTTTAAATCGGCGCTACTAAACACGGATATCGGCCGATGCCGATATATTAAAAAATGACAAATATCGGCCTGATATATCGGCCGAGCGATATATTGGTCGACCTCTAATATGTATATGTATGTATGTATTTTAAAACTATTTTAAGCTCTGCATTTCTTACTGTGTATAAGAAGCCCCTGGTGAATTATCTTTGATATTCAGGCAGTTTTTCAGCTCCAGCTTCTCTTTGATCTTTTGTTCCCCAAGAGCCACTTCAGCTGAGATGTTTAAACCTTAACAGATTATCAAAAAGTCATTATAATATATATATATATATATATATATATATATATATATATATATATATATATATATATATATATATATATATATATTAAGTTTAGATAGTCAGTACAGCAGAATAGACCAGACAGGCTGATCAGGACTTCTCACATTGATACTGTATCTATGCATTTAGCAAACATCCAAAGTGGCTTACATTGCATACTGCTAATCTAATTTATTTTTTTATTAATTTTTTTGTAGATACTTTATCATAAAATATATTGGTTTCAGATGCGTCATGAAGTTTACTAACATGGTTACGGTTGCTGGGAGAGTGAAAGGAAATAACAAGATAAGTAGATATGCTCTGTGGTCAAAGAAACTATTAATAATTTCCTTCCTGCAACATACAGACTCAGACATATTATTGAGTCAATGTTACTAGTCCCTGTGTGTAAGTGAGAAATCATAGGGAAAAACATTAAAGGTTGTCATCATAAGTTATGCATTGCTGATTTATGGGTATCTACAATTTCTTCCTGCTATTAGCAATTTATTTTAGCTTGTGCTAATTTCCTTCCCTTTATTTTGAATAAAAGAGCAGCAGAGTTGGCAACTTCACTTATACATAATTTTAAGCTTATTTCTTCAAAGGTCCTAACGATTTTGTTACTGCTTGCATTTTTAGGGCTTATTTAGAGAATTTGGGCTTGTTGGTAGCAGAAAGCGAATGAAGAAGAATGATCAGATACTTTCTACATCTGATTACGTTTCTGTCTATTAATGCCATTGGAAACTCTGTTCCGTCTGTTTGAATATGTGCTGTGATGTCAGAGCCATTTCCATTTAAATGCTGCTGTTATACATGTCATCTGCATGCATGCTAAAGCTGCTTTTAATGCAATAGTGTTTATATAAAATAAAGTGGCTGGATTGGTGGACAATAAAATCTTACATATGCACATTGAATACAAAAGCACACAACACCAATCCACAGAGAACCAACCTGTAGTATATATTAGCTGGTCAGAAAAACTGCAGGAGCAGTTTGGAAAAACTGCCCTCAGATCAGACCCATCACACAGTTTTACACTTTCAGTGGTGAAGGTGCACGAGAAGGCAGGGTTTTCTGTGCTCTCCAGACTCAAGGAAATACGTAGAGTAATCTGTGTAGGAGCAGGCATTGACTGGTCAGTAGAAATCAATAATATGTTTTCAATGCAATGAAAAAATTGTCTTATTTGAAGTTAATATAATTATACCTTGCTGGAAGTTTTCTCTGGCCAAACCTGAAAATAAAACAGCATTTCCTGAAGGGAGTTTTTTGGGGGGGACAACCATGAAGATTTTGAACATTCATCTTGGGTGGAGCATCTAGATGAGCAGAAATATACAGTATCATTTGGAGTTGTTATGCCAGGTTGGATAAGCTATTGATTTTTTAAAACTAGCTAGCATATTAAACTCTTTTTTTACTTCTTAGTGCAACAGATGTTTATCTGACCTCAATGTGTTCACACACCAGCCGCAGAAAGGATCCAGAGCAGCTCTGCAGTCTTTCAGAGTGCTATATTTAGCACACGGAACCACCGACACTCTTCTTAACTACAGCAAAGACACGAGAAGAATTAGTTTTATATGTAATATAATTTGTATATTATTAGTTTGATTATTTGAAATAAGGACAAATTAAACTAAAAAACAGAGATTGATTATGGCAGTCAGAGAAAAATTAATAAAAATTACAGTCTTTCCTTCTGCAGCTCTATTAAAACACATTGCAGCAGCGCTACAGTATAGTTTATCATTATTATATGCCAGAGTATAACAGAAGGTACGGTGTACACAATTTAAAAAGAAACAAAGAAAAGCACTCAGATTTGATAATATACATTGTATATTGGAATTATTAATCATTTTGAAAATACAGGTTGATAGTAGGCTGTTATGCTTCAAGCATAATGAAACAACAAACTTTAAATTAATTTTAAAGTATGTTTTTTTTTACTTTCAGTCTTTTATTCTATTTTTATTTATTTATTACAATTTCTGAAACTATGGCTACTTTTCTCTTAACTCTACACTGAAAACTGCAAAACATTACGCATCTCTTGCAAAAGCAAATACTTGTTTCAAAACTATTTTAACTCTCATAAAAATTTAGTTTTTGCACAGTAACTCTGTAAGACTAATTCTTGGCCTTTGACTCAGTTTTCAATTTCAAAAAACACATTTTGCAAAACACAACACACAATTCTTTATGTAACACACAAATAATATAGGAATTAATATTATAGCACGTTTTTGCAAATGTTTGCTTTTGAGATGTGTTTGTGATACTTTGAATGCAGTGCTTCATTTTACAAGATACATTTTGTGTGTATAGTTTGTAAGATTTGGGTGTAAAATGTGTAAACCTCACCTGTTTCTTCAGAGCAATGTAGATGTGTTTGAAATCTACTGGATCAAAGTGCATTCTGGGAAGCACTGCTCGTTCATCATTAGATTTGTACAGCATTATTGGACAGCCTGGTGTATATTTCTCATCCAACATCAACTAAAAACATAAACCACAGCATTATCCAAATTTAGCCAAATCATTATGTTGAACACTGTTCATTGCTGGCATATCAAACACATTTTTATTATTCACAGACACAGATTTTATGGCCATTTAAGATGCTTACTGTGTTTAACAATACTTCATGATGCGTAAGCCTTATAATTTTAACAAGGCCCCACAAATTCAAAAGCTACTTATACCCTCAGTGTTTTGTAACTAGAGATGATAACAAACGATGAACCAAGTGAAAAATAGGATATGAGGCAGACCTTAATGAGTTGTCCATCACTGGTTCCTATGAACAGCACAATCCAGGATTCAATCCTCGTTGCTGCCACTGCTGACATTGAGCTGTACCTGAACACCACAGAGAGCGGCTGAAGTTCACCACCACTCTGAAACACAAACAACATTAACTTTAGATGACTTTAGTGAATAGTACAACTATGTTTATCATGCAACATCAATAAGGTGAAATACGGTTCTCAGTCATTTTATTAAAAAATGTGTAGAATGCAATTTCAAACCTCAGAACCACATAACTTTTCACCGTAAGCACAGAAACCCTTGACCTGGCCTCGAACGTCACTGATGTCGTACAGAGCCAGCGCACTGTTCTCCGGATCCTCCTGATTCTGTGAACTGAACACACCTGCCCAAATAACATCGTTCACTGAGGGAATAACGGTGCTGGCGACGAGCACTGGACGAACTTTATCACTGCAGCATCGTATCGTTGAAGCCTGCAGGGATTTGATGATTTCTGACTTTTTCTCTTTAGAGCTGTCCATCCTCAGGACGAGCACTTTCCTCTCATCGTCAGTCTTTGTGTTGAGAAATAAATACGAATCTGAGGGCGAAACTCTCTGGAATCCATCAATAAACTCTACATCTCTCACTGTGCTTTGAATGATGGCCTCTGATCCTTCTGCTATTCTTGAGAAAATCCCTCCTGGTTGAGAATCTAAAGTGCTCCATAAGGTAACAACAGAATACCTGGTATCTTCAGCTTTTGCATCATCGTCCTTTTTCCCAACTAAAAGGTACCTTCCAGCTATGAAGGCAACAGTTTTTCCATTCTGTTTCGGTCCTATCAAATTATCACTTTCATAGTAAATACTGTTTGTAATATCATTTATATCAAGAATTTCACAATACCCATCTTTAAAAGTCCCACATGTTATCAGGGTGCTGTTCACGTCATAAGGCACCAGAATGTTGACTCTGTGAAGGTCAGGGGCATTAGTGATGTCTTTCCTCTTCTCCTCATTTAGATCGTGTCTCATCTGATGAAGTCGATGGTCAGTAAGAACAAACAACTTACTGTTACCAACTACAAAGTCCTTAATGTCTCCATCAAAGTCCTTCACATCACTGCAAATGCAATATTTCAAAAACAAAAGTATTCCAAGTAAGTGTCTTCCCATCTTATTTAATAAGTAAATGAGCAGTTGGATAGGCCTACTAATGTATTTGATGACAAGATCTTGTCACAGAGATCAGCTGTGCTCAGATGAGTATAAGGGTGAAGTGAGTGGATGTGAAGTAACACTCTGAGATGAGGGCGGAGGTTTAGCAACAACAGATAAATTTTGGTTTCTAAAACGAAGATAAACTTTACAAACAGTTACTTGAGTGAAAGTTAAAAATAAATAAATAAAAACACTCGTACAATACACAAAATTATATTAAAATAATGTTTAATCGGTTTAAAATGTAAATTATGACATCAAGGGGAAGGAGATTTTTGCAAAGTAAAAGATCAACGTGTTTAATAATAATATTCATATTGGTTTATGGTTTTTGTCCTGATCCAAAAAAAAAAAAAAAAACATCTTATATCTAATATAACTTGCAGGGAAAAAATAAATATGTATATGTAAAAACAAATTAGGCTATTAGTTTTGGGACATACAGTAATTGCTGATGCTATATCAAGCTAAATTAATTACCATAAAAAAAAAATGAAGATGTAAAGATGTAGTTTCTCAGCTTGTTTATTTTTGCTTGTTTCTGTATGAACAGAAGGAAAACGTGTCAAAGTATTGACATTAATAAAATATTACAACGCAGCAACCACTATGAATACAGGAGAAATGTGGTTTTTAATATATTAACCACTGTGCATATGCAGGATATACCATTTTATATAGCAAAAGAATAGCAAAAGAATGTGTTTTTATGAACACACAATTAAAACAACCAGCGTAACAATGGGGTCAAGGGTCAAGAGCCCAACAAAGGGAAACACTGATCTCATTGATGGTGACTTCAAATGAAATAACAATAAGAGCTTCTCTAGATGTCTGACAGAAATAAAGTCAGTCTGGCTAATAATGAGATCCCGGTAAAGCTGTTTAAGGAGTTGTTTAATCAGATCTTAAGAGATTTAATGTCTTGTATTTCAGTTGATTTGTTCTTCATCTGTGGGTGTAGTCAGTTGTAGTTCTTGTGTTTCTCTTTCCTTCGGTGATCCTGCTTGTTAACAGCAGCTGTTCATCATTAATGCTCAGTCCTCTCATAATTATCTTCTTAACTCATGCACTGCTTCAATGCAACTTTAACACTCTGTAGAGTGGAAACACATGAGCACTGAACAGTGTGGGGACTTTGCTGTGAACTATGACATAAAACTTAATCGTTTCATTCACGTTTGATTGACGCATATGAATCACATTAAATTTATTCATTTGTTTCATGTTAAAACTATGTAATCTGAATGGATGGAAATTTGTTATGTAACTGAAACTAAAATTTAGAAACTTGATTTCACTGTGTTTATAAAGAGTATAATTAATAGGTCACGTACAGCACCACCTGCTGTTTAGAGAACAGCGACACAGTATCTGACAGAGGATTTCTGACCAGTCAGAAAGGTGAGATAGGAGTAATATTATCCTTCTGATCTCCCAGGCATACTTGTTAAACCTTTGTGTAACAGGGCATTATATCTAAATGATTCCCTGACAGTATGTAAATCACAGTGCTCACTGAAGAGGGAAAAATTGGTCATTTTATTCAAAAAGTCGGCAAGACATACTATATGAAGTCCTACAGTCAGTTGCAAGAATATTTAATCAAGGAAGTCAGATACAATTTGTGTGGGTACCAGGACATGAAGGGATAAGGGGAAATGAACTGGCAGATAAATTCGCCAAGACAGCATTATTAAAAGGAAATATAGAAATGCAAGTCAGTATCAGCAAAGCAGAGGTTAAAAGTGTGATATGGAAGACAGTAAATCAAATGTGGCAAGAGAGGTGGGATAGAGAGGGAAAAGGAAGGCAATTATATCAAATCCAGGGGGATGTTAAGTGTACAGTGATTGGAAGTGGAAATAGCAGAGAGGAAACGGTCATCTTTAGGTTAAGATTGGGACATTGTTTATTAAATAAAACACTAAAGTTGATAGGTAAACATGACACGGGATTGTGTGAAGTATGCAAGGAAGAGGAGTCAGTGGAGCATGTGGTCTTGAGGTGCAGCAGGTATGATGTTCAGAGAGAGATGATGAGGAATAAGTTGAGAGAGATAGAGGTTCAGGACATGACATTAAAAGGGCGATTGAGCACTCAACATAGGGCACAGACTAGAACTCTGATGGGTTTCTTAAGGGATACAGGGGTTTATAATAGAGTGTGAAGAGTCATAGGAGTATTGAGGAAGGTTATAACTATTATTATTATTCCTTTTTTTATTTATTTTTTTATTATTATTATTAGTAATATAATAGAGTAGAATAATGGTGAAGTGTGTGGATGTATATGATTGGGGAGTAGGAGGGAATGGGGTAAATTAATGTATGAACCTGTTTTCTGATCCACACTCCGGAGCAGAGGGTGGCGGTAATGCACCAATTATGCTGGATGCCAACCGCCGTTGAACATTAAAAAGAAGGAGAAGAAGAACAGGAAAAACAGACTGGATATTACATTAAATCCAAAATAATTAGTATATTAGTAAATAGCAAATCATGCTCTCCCAGTCTTTTTTATTCTGCAGATTTTTGCTGTGGGAAACCGGAATTGTTTCTATTACTACTTTATACTTGACCAAATGATTTGTGTGGACTGAGGCAGAAATAGTTTGTATTTTCACTCATTCTGTGAAGACACGAATTCCCAAAGCTGATCTGAAAATAAGAAAAAAAAAAAGTTCTGCTCTTAAAGTATCTCATAAACTTGACTAAGAATTAGCAGCAATTAATAAAGTCAAACTACAGACTTTTCCTTCTCATTATCTATTGAGATTGAACATTATTTATCTTAACATTTAAGTAACCATATGCAAGAAAGTAAAACATACATTTAAAAATTAAAAAATCCATAATGGGGCACCTTAATAATTATAATTAGTAGTAGTATAAATCCACATTGATAAAATGTATTTTAAATATGAATACACACACACACACACACACACACACATGGAAGTCAACATTTGATGTGGATGAAAAGAGTTCAAAGTTAACCTAAAACCAAAATGAGTTCTTGTCTTAGGACACATTTAATGAACTCTTTCGATCCACATCAAATGTTGACTACCACACACACACACACACATACACACACATACATGCATGTATAAAGTATAATTATGATTGTGGTCATTTTTTTCTCAAATGGGGAAACAAAATCTTCGGCCTCTTATAAAGTCAAGAAAATCATTTAAAACAGGGACATACTGAAAACACAGTATCCCAATTCTATGAAGTTGAAAAACACAATCACGACACTTACTTTGTAGTCCATCTGAGAGAGCAGATGTTTACATGCATCCTAAAGAGTAGAGAAAGAGATGTTCATGTACTTACTGAGTTCACTTCAGTCAACACAATGAGTTTAACTAACAACAATGAATTGATAATAATTTATAAAGGTATGTTATTTCCCAATACACATATACTGAAACACTGGATTATAGGTTACACGACATATTCTCACCTTTATGTTTGACTGTGGTCCAGGTCCAAGTGTCCAATCACAACGCTGAGAGGAAGAGGACCAGTGACACCCAGATGATACACACTGAACACACCTGCATTTAATTCATGTTTTTAATACCATTGAAACAAAAGTTCAAAGAAGTCTTTTAAACTATTTTAGACTGTGATGTTCTCACTGTGTATAAGAAGCATTTGTTGAATGATCTGTGATACTGGAGCAGTTCCTCAGTGTCAGCATCTCTGTGATCTTCTGATCCTCAACAGTAACAGTAGCAGAGACTTTTAAACCTGAACAGATTACCAACAAATGTTTCTGATTATAATAATCATATTCTGAATAGATAAAGGCACTGTATGTTAGTATATATACAACTTCTTTGAAGGAGAACCAACCCCCAGTATATAGCATCTGGTCAGAAAAACTACAGGAGCAGTTTGGGAAGACTGCAGACAGATCAGAGCCATCACACAGGTTTACACTTTCTTTATTGAAGGAACATGAGAAGGCAGGATTTCCTTTGCTCTCCAGACTCAAGAAAAGATGTAGAGTAATCTGTGTAGAGGAAAACAATGGTTGGTAGAAAGTAATCTTGTAAATGAAAAAAAAAAATGTTTTAAATACTAATATCTACCTTTCTAGAAGAATTCTCTGTCATCTGAAAAGAAAGCAGCTGTGTCTCAAGAGAGTTTTTTGGGAAGGACACCCATGAAGTATCCGAACATTCATCTTGAGTAGAACATCTACTGTAGATAAAAACAGCACCAACCAAAATATCACTACAGAACTGTTTGCACATTTCTCATCATGTATATAGATGATGAGAAGTAACATGCTGTTCTAAATTTAGGCATAATAATGTAGAAGCAGCATAGAGCAGACATGTGTGATGTGTGAAAAATAACACGTGATAAAGTCAGGCTGACCTGTGAGTGTTCACACACCAGCCACAGAGAGGATCTTGAGCAGCTCTGCAGTCTTTCAGAGTGCTGTATTTAGCACACTGAATAACGGACACTCTTCTTAGCTAAACGCGAAAACATGAACAGAAAGAGACAGGAATGATGGTTTGATCTAACACACAGTAAAGTATCGGACATAATGATTGATAACTTCTGGATAGCTTAATTCAGTGGTTTCTAACCGTGGGGCATGGGAGAATAATTTTCCCCAAATTAAAAATTATCTTGGATTAAAGTTTTAGACAAAAGAACGTCTATACAGTAGGTCAAAATATTCCTTTCATACTGAGACTGAAAAGCAATTTAATTTGAATTCTTCAGTTTAAAACAGTGATTACCCTCGCACACCTGTATGTGATCGATAGGTTTGAAGGATAAATGACCAAAAACAGGTCAAACATCAAAGCAAAAATCAATGAATCCTGCAAACTATCAGTACTTGCAAAGTAGATTTATTAACATAACATTTTATATTATGTAAACTACTTTTTTAATCATTAAAATATTATATATCCTACAGCAATATATATATATAAAATAACTATATATATAATTTTTTTAAATGCACCAGATTTCTAAATCTCACCTGTTTCTTCAGAGCAATGTAGATGTGTTTGAAATCTACTGGATCAAAGTGCATTCTGGGAAACACTGCTCGTTCTTCATCAGATTTGAACAGCACTGTTGGACAGCCTGGTGTATATTTCTCATCCAACACTAACTAAAGAAACAAACAGAAATACATATCATGAATTATGACTCCAGTAACCTAATTAAAATGCAGAATGAAAAAAAAAACTTATAGCTATGTGTGTAAATAGAAATGGTGTGCATGTGCTTAAAATAAAAATCCTGTGTCTAGTGAAAATAAAGGCACATGTTTGACAGATAGATGAAGGAGACCTTTATGAGTTGTCCATCCCTGGTTCCTATGGACAGCACAATCCAGGATTCAATCCTTGTTGCTGCCACTGCTGACATTGAGCTGTACTTGAACACCACAGAGAGCGGCTGAAGTTCACCACCACTCTGAAACACAAACAACATTAACTTTAGATGACTTTAGTGAATAGTACATTTATGTTTATCATGCAACATCAATAAGGTGAAATACTGTTCTCAGTCATTTTATTTAAAAATGTGTAGAATGCAATTTCAAACCTCAGAGTCACATAACTTTTCACCGTAAGCACAGAAACCCTTGACCTGGCCTCGAACGTTACTGATGTCGTACAGAGCCAGCGCGCTGTTCTCCGGATCCTCCTGATTCTGTGAACTGAACACACCTGCCCAAATAACATCGTTCACTGAGGGAATATCGGTGCCGGCGACGAGCACTGGACGAACTTTATCACTGCAGCATCGTATCGTTGAAGCCTGCAGGGATTTGAGGATTTCTGACTTTCTCTCTTTAGAGCTGTCCATCTTCAGGACGAGCACTTTCCTCTCATTGTCAGTCTTTGTGTTGAGAAATAAATATGATTCTGAGGGTGAAACTCTCTGGAATCCATCAACAAACTCCACATCTCTCAATGTGCTCTCAATGATGGCATATGATCCTTGAATTATTTTTGAGAAAATCCCTCCTGGCTGAGAATCTAAAGTGTTCCATAAGGTTACAACAGAATACCTATTATCTTGAGCGGATTTATCGTGACCCTTTTTCCCAACTACAAGGTACCTACTGCTTTTTGTACCGGCTATGAAGGCCACATATTTCTCATTCCATTTCGGTCCTACCAATATATTACTTTCATTGTAAATAATGTTTGTAATATCATTTATATCAAGAACTTCACAATACCCTTCTTCAAAAGTCCCACACGTTATCAGGGTGCCGTTCGCATCATAAGGCACCAGAATGTTGACTCTGTTGTGTTCAGTGGCTTTAGTGATGTCTTTCCTCTTCTCCTCATATAGATCGTGTCTCATCTGATGAAAGTCGATGGTCAGTAAGAACAAACAACTTACTGTTACCAACTACAAAGTCCTTAATGTCTCCATCAAAGTCCTTCACATCACGGCAAATGCAATATTTCAAAAACAAAAGTATTCCAAGTAAGTGTCTTCTTCTCATCTTGCACATGTGACGAGCAGCTGAAGTTTAGAGATCTTGTCACAGAGATCGACCGCGCTCAGACTCGTTCACTCGTGAAGTTGATGGAAGTGAAAGTGGCTCTGAGGATGCAGATGACTTCCGTGCAACACACCAACAAATCTATAGCCCTGGTGCGACATTTAGATGTTTTGAACATTTAATGATGAACAAAAGAAAATATGATTCAGGAACAAGTCTCAGCTCTTTTAGATTAAATTTACTGACTATTTAATAGTTGTAATTTTGTGAAGTTCCGCAGTTCTTTAGTTACTACTGCACCCGTGTGTTACCCAACATAAACAGCTACATATTTAGAAAAGAATAGAATACACAAAATGTAATTCATTGCTATTTAGATATAATTTGATATTTGAGCATTGGCAAAAACAATTTATCTGTTTTTTTCTATTTTCTATCTAATTAAGCTTCAGTAAAATAGTAGGCTATAGTTGATTATAGATAAACATTATTTGGATATTATTTCTGTTGACATTGGCGCATTATAATATACACACGCATAAACAGTCTTATTTTGCCATACAGGTTTGTTTTTTTGTGTCTATAAGCCACAGAGACATTTAAAACCCCATTGTCTGCACTGATGCTGAAACGTGGTTCTGAGATTGGAAATTGCATTCATAAATGTTTTTTTTTTTATTAAATAGAACAATATTTCACCTTATTGATGTTCCATGATAAACATAGTTGTACTGTTATATACATTCTATAAAGCACATAAATTAATCTACATGGCATTATACTATTTTTCTAGATCTCTTAACCCTACTCCATACTTATACATAACTTTAAATAACTACTTTACTTGCTTTTAATAAGCCGCAAATTGAAGGAGCTTACTGAGGGAAAACTTTTATAATGAACATGTGTTAACTAATCTAAAATAATACCACTTAACATTATCCCTCACATGTTTTACTGGATAAATGTGTTATTATGGGCAAAATGTTTATGCATAAATCTAGATTTAAAATTCATTATAATATAATGCATTTAATTTGGCCCTGGCTATCTGGTAGAAAGAAATATATCAACTCAAATGTGATACCGTGCTTTAACCACTAACCTCTTTAGCCCTACTTATAAACAGACAGCATTTTCAGACATAATTACATACTTTTATTAGGTTTTGCATTTGAAAATATATTTAGAAATAATTAAATACTACCTTTAACAAAGTTTTTTTTAATGTTTTTTTACATCTTCTGGTACAACTGGTAAACAGTGTCCAGCACAGGCTTTGATCTCACTCGGTCTCAAAACTGATATTTCTTCTGACTGCTAACCAGTAACCATAAAGAACATCACTATGAACCTAAATGACACTCAGCTAAATAACACTGGATGTTTAATGCATGTTATTGTTTTATTGATACAGTATAAAGTCTCCTTAACATGTTTATCAGTTCAGTTAAATAAAAATAAAAATATTATTTTAATTCTCTCCCACTAACTTATGAAATAATTGCTACACCCTGATAACAGCATTTAAATAAATATTAAAATGAATATAAAGTTTTCTTGTTATTCATGTTACATTAACATAATATAGTAATAACAGTAAATTATGCATAAATTCAAACAACTAATCCTGTAATAAGTACATGATGTCCATTAATATTACTCAGTACTTAATTGTATAATCAACTGCTGTTTAAAATCAACATAACATTTGCACACTCTCTTTATAATCATTAAAAGTAACTAATCTCAGTCCATGCCAGCTCTTTTCATCTAGACAGCTTTATTTGCAGTTTACATAAAACCTGCATCATTTCAGGTACATTAAACACAGATTTATCAATATCAAATTTTCTCATTTTTTTAAGTAAGATTTGATAGGAGTAGAACGCACACAGATAGAAGCATTTTATAGGTTGCAGTCTGCAGGTATTATGGCCAATAACAAAAGCTGACCATAAACAAAAACATCCCACTATGTTTTACAAAATTTATGTGCAGGACTTTTATTTTTTAAGAAAATCTAGAAGGCTGTACCCCTCGAAATTTACTGTCTGCACTCCGTCCCCCTGCATCTCCCATGTCCAGCCCTGCAAAGCAATCATAACATGTATAAAATTACAAATATTGTTTAAAACATAGATTTTTTTTTTAATTATTTTGTAATTTTTTTATTGTTGGCTTTTCAGATATAAAAAAGCATTATTTAGATGGTGCAGATACAATTTGATCACTATTAGATCATTTTGGAAATAATTGTTTGTGATGTTGTGATGAATACAGCACTCTGAAAGACTGCAGAGCTGCTCAAGATCCTCTCTGTGGCTGGTGTGTGAA